>NW_007726561.1:124296-125625 GCF_000696425.1 Galeopterus variegatus | reverse complement strand
TAACTGTTCCTCAGTTGGTTTGTTGCCTAGATGATCTGTCCAGCACTGAGACTGGTGTGATTAAGTCCTCCCCCATTACCATAGATTGGATGTTTCTTCTGTTACTCCAGAATGTGCTTTGTGGAGAGAGAGGACCTCTTCTTTTTTTTTTCCAGTCTCTGCTAGTGCCTCTCTTTGTGTCAATGCAGTTGAGAGTCTGGTGTGCCATCTGCACAGTGGCTGTGACTGCTGCTATAGAGACTAGCCGCTTTTTCAGCAGCCATGGCAATTTCGGTGGCTATGGTGGGCTACCCATATGGAAATGGTATTTTTGGTGTGCTCTTTACCTGGGTGTGGCTGGGTTTGGCTTCGCCTGGCTCCATGCCTCAGGCCCCCCAGCGGGGCCCCCAGGGGTGGAATAGTAGTTTAATTTAGAATTTGGAGTAGGTTAAGGTTAAGACAGTATATCTAGAGGAACTGCTGTGGGGTGTCTGTCCAGGCTGGCTCCACCATGTTGAAGGTTTCCTTTAAGTTCATGCTGACATCAGACCCGTGACTGCTGTACAAAGTACTCAGTGTTCCTGAAAGTATACCTTTCACAGCAGTCTTAAAGTTTGCAGCAGAAGAATCTAAAGTTCCTGCAGCAACAAGTGCAATTATTACCAATGATGGAATAGGAATAAATCCAGCACAGACTGCTGGATTTGTTTTTCTAAAGCATGGTTCAGAACTGTGAATTATTCCTACAGACCGTGTTGGAAGTTGCTAATATCTGCTACCTGGAACATTTGATTACCTTTCAGAATAAATATAGATAATATTTCTAAATAGCATTCAGGAAGAGATTATTGTTGCAAAGAAGGTCTGAAGTTCACAAGAAAGCTCAAGGAAATGCTGATGAGTTATTGAAGACCCAAATTTTAAGGATGTGCTAAGATTCCAAGTGAATAAGAAGCCGAGAAGGGAAGATGGGGGCCAGGCTTCTGGTAAAGAGGAAAGCAACAGAGAACAAGAGCAAAGGGTAATAGAAAGCTGTAGCGAAGTATCACAGAAAAACCCATCTGGATGGACAAAACTGCGGAGGATATATTGGGGAAAACAGAATATGACATAGTCATAAGTAGCAGAAGGCAATTAGAGAAAGCAAAGCGTAGTCCTTGTCACCATACAGATTTCAAAATGCCCCTCATGAGAATCCAAAGACTGACATGCATAAGAAAAGATTTTATTTTCCCTTCCAGAGGAAATCAGTATCTGTGCAAATCTTTGAAAGATGAAATAAAGGTTCTTCGTGATTCAGAATCAGTGCTTCTCCTGCTGAATTCTAAACGGTGAGCTCTCTGGAGGCAG
>NW_007726561.1:121204-122908 GCF_000696425.1 Galeopterus variegatus | reverse complement strand
AGCCAAAAATATCTCCAGTATTGCCAAGCATTCCCTGGGGCATAAAATCGCCACTGGTTGAGAACCACTGAGTTAAAATAAGGATTATGGTAGTTTTAGGATTACGTTAGAGTTAGGATTAGGGTCTGTGATCAGGTTATGTTTAGATTTTGAGCTGGGTTCAAGTTTAGAGTTAGTTTAGAGGTAGGGTTGGGAAACTATTTAGATTTAGCGTTAAGAATAAGGTTAAGGCTCTGATTCAGGTCCAGGCTAGGTCTAGAGTTTGTACTTTGGTTAGGTTTAGGTTTGCACCTTACAGAGACAAATGTACTGCAGAAATATTACACAGTGTATTTCAGGTCTAAATAGGAACCATTGTGGGGCTGCCACACCATTGTCTCTCTTCATTAGCACTATTGGGAAGTGGCTGTAGTATCTCACTACTGAACACAAGAAATTACCCCGCACAGGGGAGCTTCCCATAGAACCCTGCTGAGTCTGCTGTGGAGAGAGACTTCATAATGACCTTCAAGCCTAAGAAAGGTGATGATTTGGGGTTGTTTCTTATCTCTGCTCTCTGTGTGACTTAAAGGCTGCTGGAAACCGGCCTGTGTGCACACACATGCACGTGCATAAATACTCTTTGTGCCAAGTGATGACTTGCATCTCATTTTACATCCCTATTTGCATACTGCGGCCACAAAGGCCCTCTTGCTAAAGGTTAGGAAACCAATGCATACGTGAGGGCTCTCGTCGAGTAGTGCAGGCACAAGGAAGCAAACCTGGGGGAAGAAAAGGGACAGCAAGGTGACGCAAGGACCCCAGCAATGAGAAGCTCTTAGACCTGGAAGTCAGGACACCAATTTATTCTCATCTTTATTGTCCTACTGTGTGTGGAATTGCAGACAAGTTCATCTCCTTGCCTTAGTTTTCTCATCTGTAAAATAACCAGAATACACTTAACCTGAAACCCTCCATCCATCCCCGGTTCAACTGGGGATATAGTTCATTTTCATAAGCTCTTGAAGTATTTGAGAAGGAAGATGTTCGGTTGACCCAAAAATATTTTTATTATTCTATTTCCATAAGAAGGGGCATACAATGACTCTTTTAGCATGGCACCCATCTGCCCATGTTCGAGAATACGGGAGGAGTGGTATGCCAGAGGCAGATGTAACAGAGAGGGAGCTATGCTTCACCAGCTTGTCAACATGTCATTAGGGTGTTCCTGTGGGAACCAAGAGCAGAGGCAGGAGGCAGGAGACAAGGGAGGGAGGGAGGAGGGAGGAAGAGAGAGAAATGGAAGAGATGAAGGGGTCCATGCCAGTACCACATTCATCCCTGTCATGAGCAGAGCTCTATCAAACCAAGGCCAGGCCTATAAATCAGGCCATAATTAGTTGCAAAGAGAAAGCTTTAACATCCTCATCAAATTGATTAATACATCTTGCAGCTCAGGACAGGTTAGCCCTGCTTTGGAAAAACTGCAAGCTCGCCCAGCTAGGTGGGAATAGAATGGGGAGAAGAAACAGCTCTGACCATGGCAGCACGGGGCTAGCGGGGCTCTGCCCCTTTGTTTGCTCACTTGAAGAAGGCTCTGACAGGTGGCGGATGGGACCAGCTCTTAGTCTAGGAGGTCATGATAGGCCTGGAGCCTGAAGAATCAAATGAATATGTTGGTTTTGCCAGGAATTGAGCCCAACACTGGTGGCAAGTTATTTTTTT
>NW_007726561.1:100267-120577 GCF_000696425.1 Galeopterus variegatus | reverse complement strand
GACCAGAAGAGTTTAAAGTTTTCTTCTAGTTCTAACATCATAAATGTCTATGAGGCCAATGGACAAGGATTTTAGGGGGTCATGGCCAGTGAAGATCTGACTACAGGTTCAATTTCTAGGACATCCAATGGGAGGTCAGGAGTTTGGGAGAAGCTTAAATAGTTTGTTCTTGCCTCAGGCTTGAGATTACCAAGCATTGCCTATGTGTCCTTTCCTGAAGCCTAAGCAGCAGATATCCTTCATTGTTCAAGGCAGCACAGAGAGAAGCAGACCAACTTGTTCATGTCCTGGCTCAACCACTTACTAGTTGCGTGTTTGGGAAAAGTTATCTAACCTCTCCAGCTTCCTCCTCTGCAAGGTAGGTATAATAATGCCTAACTTGCTGGGTGATTTTCAGGAATAGATAAAATATATACAAGTATAAAGTACACAGCTCAGTGCCCAGCACACAGTAGGTAGTCAACAAATAATAACCAATGTTACTATTGTGCACATGACTCTTGGTGTCTTAATAATGGCATCTAAATCACATGGAGAATGAAAAAGTAAAGTCAAGTAAAAAAATAAAGTCCTGATTTCTTATGGGATGTCCAACTAGTCAGCCTCCCAGGATATAAAAAATGAATAGGCAGCATTTTGTTTTGTAAAAAGCACTGAAAAAAGCACTGAACTTGAACTTGAAAGTTTTGGGTTCAGATCCCACTTTGCAACTTATAAGTTGTGTGACTTTGTGCAAGACTTTTCACCTTGAACAGGCAGCATTTTGTTTTGTAAAAAGCACTGAAAAAAGCACTGAACTTGAACTTGAAAGTCTTGGGTTCAGATCCCACTTTGCAACTTATAAGTTGTGTGACTTTGTGCAAGACTTTTCACCTCTTTGAGCCTTGCTTTCCCTAATGAGGAATGGTTTCAGTATGCAATCCAATAATGTGCAAAAACGATTCTTTAAAAATATAAGGTTATTAAAACACAAAGCATTTTATAAGCAATGTTCTGAGTATCAGTCACTCTTGTTTTGCACTGCTGACTGCCCCTGAAGTCTCCTGTCCGGGAGAACAAATGAAACAGGTTATTTTCAATCCCCTGGGACGTGCTCCGTTACTCAAAGGGATCCCATTCCTTATGTTGTATATGGATCGCACTTTTCCTGTTTCCTGCTTTTGCAAAAATTCTGACCTAACTGCTTTTAATAGATGAAGATCCTCTACTTGGTGGTGCTTGGGTCACATGTAGGTTAATGTAATGACACTATCCAAAAATCCATTCTTTCCTTGTTCTATAATAATTGAACTGCTGGGCATATGGCTGCTCATATATATATATTCGCCAGCCTCCCTTGCAGTTAGGGATGGCCATGTGACTAAGTTCTTGGTAATGGAATGTAAGCAAAAGTGATGTGGGCCATTTATGGGCTGGGGACTTAAGAAATGGGTGTGTCTCATCCACACTTTTTATTCTTGACGCCCAGAACATGGGTGTACCTGCAATCTTGCTTGGACTATGCAGAAAAAGGCTGCACCCTAGGGGAAGGTGGAAAAGCAAGACAAAAGGTCCCTGGATGACAGCATGCAGGAGAGCCCCCTGCCAACCTAGAACTCAGGGTGTTCTGTGAGAGAAAGAAAAACAAAAACTTATATCTTGAACTTTGTGACATCTTTATTAGAATCATTGAATTTGGTGGCATCTTTATTAGAGGAGTTTGATCTTTCATTCTAACTAATTATCTATTTGCATTGAGTGTCACTCAGGACTCTAGAAGTTTCCTGACCCATCCTACTATCTTTAGGCAACAGCACCAATGCATACCAAGTGTGTAAGACACTCTCTACTTTTAAAGATGTGTTAGGAGATTCCCCTGTCCTGTTGTACTCGAAGACTGTGTCTGCATCTAGCCCAGAATCGTTTTCTGGTACTAATTTTATTAAGAAGCTGTCTATTCATATATAATCAAAACTACCCCCTAAAAATAATCAGCTTCATCTTCTTCCCCATGTACTATCATGCTATAACAAACCCTACTCTGCTCCTGGAAGGCAGCTGCGATGGGGTGGTCAAGGGGAGGGAAGATGGGACAGAAAATGAGACAACTGTCGAGGGGACCGAGGATGCTCAGAGGGACCCACAGGAATAGGAAGCCTGACCCTGGGCCAGAGGAAGGGGCAGGGAGGGCCCAGAGATCACAGACCTGAGAAAGAGGACCAGAAGTGCCTAAACAACGTGCTATGAGCCACAGGAAGAGGAGTTTTAAAAGTCTGGATACTGCTTTCTTAGGCTTCTAGTCCCCGAGGAAACTTGACCCTTGCTAGCTGACCCACTGGCTCCCTTGTTAGCTTGTCATTATCAGTCAAGATTTGTACAGAGCCTATGACATTTAGAAAGCCTCCCTCCTGACACCCACCTTCTCCCCTTTAAGAATGTGGTCCTGGGCAGACAGAATTACTCTTTAAAATGTTTAACTGAGCAGATGGTTTGGAATGTGAGCACTGAATACCCCCTTTCAAAAGCCAGAGCTCTGGGAGTCTAGCAGACATGAGATCAGGGGGAAGAGGAGAAAATGAAAGAAGGACATGGAGCCAGACAGCCACAGGTGGGCAGTCGGAGAGGGGAGGAGGCACGCCTCTCTTTGTCACACCACTGGCCCGAATCACAGGGCAGGGCCAGAAGGGAAGTGCCAGTTGCAAATGTTCCCACCTCATCTCACAGCTCACCAAATATTATGGCCCAGCACATAAAAACCAGAGTGCTGAGCTGCCAGGAATGTTAAACTCAAGGAGCTGTGACCAGAAGCAGGTGCGCTCTGGGGACACGAGTGGGGAGGCTGTTGCAGCAGGGCCGGCAGCTTCCATTAGACCCTCTTGGCTCTCAGGCGGCGACTGAAACCGAGCAGGAAACTTAGCCCTTGCTCCAAAACCCACCTCTGCCTGGTGCCTCTCCACAGTGAGAGCATTTAGGGAGTCCTGCACCTCCTCGGCAGGAAGGAATTGGGCTGCCACTGAGCAGAAAATAAATGCTTTCGAGCGACATAAATCAATGAAAATTAGCAGGAGTCAAGTTAAAAATCCATCCTCTATCACTTGATGTTTGAGCCAAGGTTCTTCTCGGTGATTTAGAGCCGTATAATTAGACTGATCTGATCTCAGTTGTTGTTGTTTTTTTTCATCCTTCCTTCCCTTTCCAGACAAAGTCCTCTCCCATGAGGCAGGTTCCCACTGGCCTCTAGCCCCTCTGGCTAGAAGCAGGTGTGTGCACCTGTCTCTTGGCACCTTGATGGATCTCTGTGCTATCTGGGCTGGTCTCCCCACTGCCTGCCCCTTGATGAACAGTCTGCCCCAGGCTAGGTGTGGGTTGTGGAGGGGGAGTCACCATCCTTCATAGCTGCTCCTTCCCCTCCTGGCAGAAGTGGAGAGGTGTGGCTGTGAACCCCCAGGTGAAATGCGGCCTCACCCAGAGGCAGAGGAGGGAGCTGGACCAAAGAGAACCTCTGACCTCTGAACTGGGGAGAAGATTGATAATGGCTTGAAGGTTTTCCAACCTCACGACCCCTGTCAGATTAGAAACACAACGCAGCTGTTGACAGAAGCTGTGACGTGGGACCCAGAGAATTTAGGTGCCTGGATCCACATAAACTGAGGCCCAGAGGGGCAAGGTGGTATGGGGAAATGAGGAGACCCCTGTCAGATTAGAAACACAACGCAGCTGTTGACAGAAGCTGTGACGTGGGACCCAGAGAGGTTAGGTGCCTGGATCCACATAAACTGAGGCCCAGAGGGGCAAGGTGGTATGGGGAAATGAGGGTGGAATTTAGAGTCAGGGAGAAGGATACAGGTTCAAACCCCGTCTCTGTCACTTATTACCTTTATGACCTTCAGCAAGTTTCTTCAGCTCTTTGAGCCTCAGTTTCCACAGTTTCATTTTATTCAAAGTTGAAATACGGATACGATCTCAGAGTTCGAGTGAAGATTAAACGAAGTGATGGATGTAAAGTCTAGCTCACAGGGCCTGGAACTAGCATTTGTTCACAGCATGATACCTTCCTGCTTTTCAGCTTTTCTCCTTGCTCGAGGCTGTGCAACAAGCTAGGAAAGGAGCCATGACCCTCACGCGGGTCTCCCAACTCCTGTTGCCTAGCTCAGGAGGGGGCCCACCGGGGGCTGCCAGTCCAGAGGGCTACCCCAATGGTAGCGAGAACAGAACGGGTGGGTTCCTCCAGGAGGCACGCTGCAGCGGCCCACGCCGAGGAGGGGAGCACAACCAGCGCAGTGCTGGGGCCACGTTCATTGCCAGGTTCAAGTCCTGACTCAGCCACCTACATGTGACCCTGGGCCTCACTATCCCCCAAGGTAAAGTGGTTATAACTGTAATTCTTGCCACAGCTTGGTTCTGAGATTCAAAGAAAATAGTGGATGAGAAAACCTATTGCGAATGCCTCTATATGTATCATGAAGTGGTAACAATTTTACTAACAGAATTTCTCTGAGGAAGGGAATTTTGCTTAGAAGAATACCTTGATCTGTGCTTATCACACATATGGCAGAGGTTACCAAAACTTTAGAGAAGGGGGAATACTGCTCAGTAGGACAGAGAGAGAGAGAGACAGAGAAAGAGAGAGAGAGGATTAGACAGAAAGAGAGAGGGAGAGAGAGAATAATATAAGCTCTTTCCCCTACAAAATCTTTGGGTATATTTATTAAACCCACCAGTTCTGCAGCACCAGTCACATGATCTGGTGATTTCCTCACTCTTTCATTTATTCATCCCACAACGTCCCACAGATGAAAAAACTGAAACTCAGAAAACTTGGCCAATTTGCTCAAGGTCACGTAAGTGACAGCAGGTGGAAGAAGGATTTCGATCAGGGTCTAGCTCTGTATACTGCACTGTGTTGCCCCTCTGGGCCTCAGTTTTCTGATGTTAAAAAGGTCACTTAACCTGCCTGGGCCCCCATTTTTCTATCTTTAGGAAGCATCTCTACTGCTTCTCTCCTTGGTCACTCAGAAACTTGACAGATGAAGGAGATAATAAATGTAAAGTACTTTGGAGAGCTTTTAAACAACGCTTTGTGAAAGTAAGCCATTGTTAATACCACATCTCACATGCTAAAAGGCCTGTTTAATCCTCCCTACTCTAAGGAACCAAAGAAGACTTTCCTCCTTCTGTTGAGTTTATCCTTTCTAGTCGAGTGCCAAGTCAATTCCACTTTTTTCTCTCAACAGCAACCAAGCATATGGATCTTCCCTGAAACTATCCAAGTCCAAATGCCATAATCATCCCAAAGGATTCCTTTCTTCCCATTCATCTCTCCAGACCCTTCCAAAAATGGGGACTGGCCCCAGTGGTATGCTGGAAAATGTTTAACAAATAGCTCTCCAGGAAAAAAAAAGTCCTGTCCTGATTTGTAGGCTCTATCACGCCTGATTTCAAACTATCTTCATGACACCAATGGCAGCAGCACTGGGAAGAGATGTGTAGTAACACACCACTCCATAGCATTTCTACCATAGAGTCACGACAGACATAAATCGCCCCCAAAGGTGAGAAAGTAGTAAAATTTAGCAAAAGAATTAGGAAGTGATGATGTTTAGTATTTATTTTGTTTTTAAGTATATTTAATTGCAACTTTATGTAATTTTAGCTCTTTTTAAAACAACTGTCTTGCAAAATTCTCGAGAATTTAACCATCTGTGCTCATGAGACAGAATGTGGCTGTTGTAGTCTACCCCGTGTGACCCACATGGCACAAGGAGCCAGACAGGCTGTGGCACAGAAGCTGAGGCATGCTGGAGAAAGTACCAAGTGTCTTGTGATGTATGTTTCTATTCCAGAAATAAGATTTGTGCAAGAAATAGCATGCTGGATTTAAAAAATGGTTATTTCAGACTCAAAGATTCTTATGTGGTAAGTGTTCATCTAGGCCAGCTCCCTAACCATGAGCAAGAACTCCTTCTGGATCTGTTCTCCAGGATCCTATAGTGATCAGGGTCCTGTTGGAAAACAGATGGCATACTCCAACAGGGTTTGTCTGAGAAGAGATTCATAAAGCCATATTTGCAAAGATATGGGCAGGGTTCAGAGAAACCTACAGGGGATAGCGAAGTCAGCCAGATGGGGAACTTTTACCACTTTTCTAGGCCTGACAGTCGGGGAAGGAGCAATCCCCAGAATCTGGAGAGAGCTGCAGGAGAGGGGTGGCCTCACAGTAGGAACTGTGGCCTTCCGTTGAGGAACACAGACACTGTCGACCTGAGGCCCAGGTGGCAGGGAGCTGGGGGAATAAAGATCCCGATCTCACACTCTCCCTATCCTCAGTCTCCTCCAGTGACTTGTTGTGTGATATTAATGCATCCTCCTGTTCTGTAAAGACTTCAGGTAAAGTCACCGTTACATTTAAGTCACTGTTTCTCGAGTACTGACCATTGGCTGAACCCAACCAGAAGCCAGATGATAAGGGAGCCTGTTGAAGCAATTCACAAAGGAAGTAAATTCATCAATTCACTTCTCAGCACCAAGAGCCGGGGGAGAAGGATGGAGACTAGATTGGGAAAAGCAGAGAAATTATCCAGCCCAGTTCCTTGGTGGCTAGTTGCAAGAAGTCATTCCCATCGAGTCATCTAGGCTAATGCTTCTGAAACTTCAATGGACATACGAATCACCTAGGGATTCAAACACACTTCCTGATTCAGTAGGTCTGGGATGAGGCCTACGTGTCAGGTAATGCTGATGCTGTTGGCCTGGGGACTACTCTTTGAGTAACAGGGGTTTAGGCCACACCCAACTCACATCCCAAGTCCTGGTGGGCTTGTCTAGTTAAGGGAATGAGTGCCATAAAATCCCCTTAGTCCTTACTTTCCCACGTCCTACCTCTCCTTCTTTTCCTTCTACTAAAATATCTTCCTGGCACAACCCAACTATCCAGCAGCAATCTATAGTTCTGTTCTCCGTCCTCCCCCTCTCCCAAGGCCAAGCTGTAGAAGGGTGAGTTTGTGTACTCCCAGCACATGAAGGCAGACGTCTCCACTGGAGGAAACCTGGGGGAATATTAGTAATTCCCCACGACCTTCCCTGTTTACTTCTTTCTCTCCTCATTCTCATCCCTACAGCCAAGGCTGCTGGAGAAAGCCAGCGACTTCCCAAAGGGAAATAGTTTTCAGCCAAGCCATGGGACGGGATCGGATGGGGCTGGGGTGGGGGAGAAGTGTCCCCACTCCCCATTACAATTTTTCCCTGGGTAGAATAATAGCCAATGGCCATTCCACTTGTGCACCTTTTACGGCTGCCAGGACATCACTACCGGGGGGCTCTGGCCATCACTGAGGTCTCTGTTCCATCCCCAGCACTTAACACAAGCCTTTTGGAAGGCACAGCTTTGGGAACTATTCACAAACCCTGAACATTGAATAGAAGATGTGCTTGTATTTATGGGCAGTAACATCAGCCACCAGGAGAAAGATCGTGGACATGCAGAAACCAGAGATGCTCCCGTTTCTGGATTAATAGGAACCCTCACTCAGCTATTGATGAGTGCCAGGAAGCAGGCTAAGCCTTCCTTTCTTACAGGGCAAGGATGCACAGACTCCTGAGGGAGACAAAAGACTCCCCAAGGAACATGTGTCCAGTGCCTGGGGATAGTCCTACCTGCTCCTTTTCCTGAGAGAAAGCAGGGGAGGAAGAGCCCCTAGATTCCTGGCTAGTGAACATACTGTCCCCTAACACTCACTGTGCCGTTTATGTGGCACTTGTCATAAAAACACTTTATGCCGTAGAGCAATTTACAGTTTACAAGGAACTCTTCAAATACATGACCACATTTAATTTTTACAACAAACCTGTGAGATAAGGTGAGGCAGGTTTATCACCATTTTACAAACAAGAACCTGAGGTTCAAAGAAGTTCAATAATTTACCTAAGTTCACAAAACTCTTAGGTAGTCGAGCCGGGACTGGAGTTCAGGTTTCCTGACTCCTAATACAATGTCCTTTCCTTAAGCCGCCTTCCGTTTCACACACTTTTTGTCTAGTAGCTAATTTTCCATTATTTTCTGAGTTTTCTCCCTTACAGATATGGAGGTGCCCTGAGAGCATGGACTTTGTCTCTCTTGTCTACTGGTTTTTCCCCAACACCTAGAACAGTGCCTGATACACAGTATGTGCTTAATAAAATTATGTTACATGAGTGAATAATCAAAACAGATGAGAAGCTACCAGAAGGTGGGGCTCCAGTTTTGACTTCGTGGTTTCCCCCCACAATAGTTGCACAGCGAGAGAGTAAACATTATTGATAAGAAAAACGACCTAATATCCAGTGGGTGTGATGACTCCCAGGAATTTGTCCACCCTGGAAGGTAATGAATTTTTTTTTTTTTTAAAGATGACTGGTAAGGGGATCTTAACCCTTGACTTGGTGTTGTCAGCACCACGCTCAGCCTGTGAGCAAACCGGTCATCCCTATATGGGATCCGAACCCGTGGCCTTGGTGTTATCAGCACCGCACTCTCCCGAGTGAGCCACGGGCTGGCCTGAAGGTAATGAATTTTGAGGAAGATGGTCTCTGCCATGGCTTCCAGGATTCTAAGCACTGGCTTTCTGTTCTTGGCATTTCTCATTACTTACACCTGCCCCTCTCTCATCTGCAGGGTTAAGACATTTGCTCTGTGAACAGAAGTTCAGGCCTGCGTCTTTCTGATTTAGGAAACAGGCACCACGGAGCATTGTAACCACGGTTTGCATCTCTGCGTGTTCCCACTGCCACAGAAATAATAAAATGGTTTGTTTCTCTTGGCAGCCTCCCCCCAACAGTTCCCCATGTGTGGGTTGCTTTCTTCAATTTTCCCCTCTACAAAATCTGGTCGTGTTTAATAACAATAAATCAGAGGAGAGAATGCAGCCCGGAAGAGAAGTCTGGGGCAGCCAGGGTTTCCACATCTGGGGCCCATTCGGATTGAAGTGATGACAATTCCTAATAAATGTTAATGGAGAGCCTCCTCAGATTCATACACTCCAGCCATAACTTAGCCTGTCTCCGTGCCAGATGACCTTTTGAACATCCAGAATACACCCATCATAGCACCAGCTACAGCCTGGATTACTTCCTGCATACGAAGTGGAAGAAACTAGGCTTGTTGTTATTGATAACATTTCTCCATTTTCCCTTCCCTGAATTTTTCTTCAAAGGCTCACAAAGCCTTGCCCCCTCCCCACCGCCACTGAACCCCCAGCCACCCAGGTGCTTAGATGCAAGGGAGCCCAATTAAAGGATGTGACTCTCTATTCCTTTTTTTTTTTTAAAGATGACCGGTAAGGGGATCTTAACCCTTGACTTGGTGTTCTCAGCACCACGCTCTCCCAAGTGAGCCACAGGCTGGCCCTGTTACTCTCTATTCCTAAAGGAGGTCTCCTTAAGAAGTCTGACAACCAATGCTGTTCCCACAAGAGACATGGTTGGACATCAAAATGCTCCCTTTTCTTGGTTACTGAGTCCCTTTGCTGATCCTGTTTGCTCTGTCCCTACCAGCCACACTTCCACCTCCTGCCCCTTCTAACCAGACAGTCTGCAAGGCTGGCTTCAGCCTTTGGCTTTTCTCTCCCTATACCTGTCATCTCCATGAGATTAATGTCCACATGTAATTTTCCAGCTCTGACATCTCTCTCGAGATGTAGCCCTGAATTTCTAACTGGGGGCGAGGCATTTTGACTTGATAAGCAGCCATCGTCTGAAATTCTATTTGCGTAAATCAACTCATCGTCTCTTCCAAACACATTGGCCTCTTCTGCAAACTTCCATATCTCTGTTAAGAGCAAGTCTGTTCTTTCATCTGTACAGGTATAAAATCATGGCACTACCTTAAATGTCTTCTCTGTCTTGCCTCCTTTCCTGTCAGGTGATAGGGTGATGGAATCTTCCATCCCGATCTCACTCTAACTTCCATGACCATCCCACACTTCGTCCCTAATCTCCTCATTTTGAAATTGCTTTTGTTGGGGTGAAGAAAATTATTGCCCCAAATGTGGTGCCTTGGCATCCTGAGTGTTTTAAAAATTAAAAGGCCTTAGAAATAAACCTCAGAACCAAGGTCCCTCTAAGCTTGTCTTGTCTCCACTCCCACCCCCAGCCAGCCCAGAGACATACTATCTCTGGAATTTTCTTATCTGCCTAAGAAAATTTCTTTTTTTTAAAAAATGGAATTGTCTTAAGATCCCCTCCTTAGGAATTTCATCAAATAATCAGGCAAGGTCACCCCCAGCATCCCCCCTACATAAGAAGGGGATGAGAGGTCACCATACCTGGACAGACTCTTTCACAAGATAATATCTGCCTCTCAGGCTGATTCTCTAATAATCTTTTACTGTCCCTCAAAAGAATGATCTATATCCCCCACCTCCCCTCTCCCCTGTGAAGACTGGCATAGAAGTTTCTGTACCCCACTGGGTTATTGGGTAACCACTCTCTTGTGATTCCCCGTGCATTGCCCTTCTGTAGCATGTTAAAATAAAATCTGTTATGACTTTTTTTTCATATTAATTGAATCTTGACAGTTGATTTTTCAGTGAACCTTCATGGGTGAAGAGGAAGTTTTCCTTTGGCCTCTATTCCTTCTAGCTGGTCTCTTTCTCCAAATCGTCCTTGAACACAGCAAACATGTACATTATCTCAAGATGTTGTCTTGATTATGTCCTTCCCCAGCTCCAAATTCTTAAATGGCTCCCCATTGACTAATTGTTATTATCATTTAAGTTTTTCATTATTAGGTGCCCATTTGCAATGAGCTGAATGCTTATTTACCCCCCAAAATCATATATTGAAATCCTAGCCCACATGGTGATGATATTAGGAGGTGGGCCCTTTGGGAGGTGATTCAGTCATGAGGGCATAGCCCATGACATGAAAGAGGTCCCAGAGAGCTAGCTCACCATGTAAGGACACAGCAAGAAGGCATGTCTATGAGGAAGCAGGCTCTTACCAGACACTGAATCTGCTGCCACCTTGATCTTGGACTTCCCAGCCTCCAGAACTATGAGAAATAAATTTCTGTTGTTTATAAGCCACTTAGTCTATAGTATTTTGTAGCAGCAGCTGGAACAGACTAAGACACCATTGAACTGTCTAAGATCACATAGTGTTGAAGCCAGATTTTTAGATTGTAAATCCTATCCCTTTTGCATTGTTTTTCCCTTAGCTGGTCTAGTGACATGCTTTATTAGAATTCATTTATTTTTTAACAATTATTTTTTGAGCTACTGCTACATGCCAGAGTCTACTCAGTGCTGGAGGACAAAGTGGTGAATATGACAAACGTCCCTGACCGTATGGAAACACTTTCTACTAGGAGAGACAGACAAACAAACAAACAAAAAAGTAGGCAAATAAATAGAATAATTGCAAACTGCGATAAGTGCTAGGAAAGAAAGCTGAGAGAGAATAAGGGAATTCTACAATATTTTAATCAGGTTTCCAAGCTCTCATCTCTCCCATTGCTATTTCTCTGATTCCTGAAGATGGCCATTTCTCAGAGACCCACCTCCCAATAGCTCCAATAAGGACAAGCATAATACTTTGTAAATACAAATAATTCCCTTAGTGCATCTCTATTTTATTGGCTTAAATCGATATTAAACAAATCAAGCTACATTTCTTGGAAATTTAGAAGCAAGTATGTAATCTAGGGACCCCTCATTTGAGCCACAGATGGAATAGATCTTTATGTTAGTGTATGAGGGATTTAGGTTAGATGTGATGAAGAACTTCCTGGCAAAAGTTCAGTGGAATAGGCACCTGAAGGAATTTATCAGTCAACTTTACTACGACAAGGCTGCATAACAAATAACAAATCTCAGAGGTTTACAACATTCATTTCTGGCTCACACATTTGTGGACTGGTTGTGGTGACTCTGTTCCAGGTTGTGGGTCTCTTTGAGGTCTGCTCCATATCACTTTCTTATTCTGAGACCCAGGCTGAAGTGACTGGGCATGTTCTTCTCATGGAAAAGGGAGGAGGTTCAAGAAGCCAAGCCAAACCACAGGAATTGATTTAAAACCTCTGCTTATGTTCCATTGGACAAAACAAGTCACATGGCTAGACCCGTCATCAGTGGAGTGGGGGAAGATTACTCCCCCATGGAGGGGCACAGAGCAGAGTGGATGTTTGCTGAACAATAATACACGACACCGCAGAGAGGTTGTGGAGTTTCCTTCACAGGTGGTCTTTACAAATAGAAGAGATTGTTATCTATGTGGGTTCCTCTGGGTACCATATTACCTGAAGTATAGCAAAGGAGGACCAGAAGACATGATTTCTTAAAGATGCCTATTTTGGTACAAGGGCAATGTAATTCGTGTTTGATACCTGGTTGCCACTGGAGCCCCTTTTCCTTTTCCACCAGAGCTGTGCCATGGGGGTGATTTCCAGGCCAAGTCTTAATATCAGAGTCTCTGTGTGATTGTATACAAGTGACAGTCACACAGCAAACATAAATACAGAAGAGGCTCTGATACCATCGGGGAACAGTATTCCTGCCATCAGGCCAGCTTTGTCTGCCGCTGCAGTGCAGTTAACTCTGGAACGAAATTGGAAAGCTAACTGATGGTCAGAGGGGACCAGGAAGATTTTCATTTGTAACCGAGACAGGTAGGGCTCAGCAGAAGGTGAGGCGAGAATGGATTTTACCATAGGCTGGACAAACTCAGCTTACACACAATTATACATTGTATTGAATCCCTTAATGGTCTTAATATTTGAATATGTTCAAATGGAAAGACACAGGCACAATTGTGAACTCACACAGTCAGCAATTTTTGACTTCAAGGCTTCATAGTCTTTACCTTTTTTGCTTTTTTTTTTTTTTTTAAGATGACCGGTAAGGGGATCTTAACCCTTGACTTGGTGTTGTCAGCACCACGCTCAGCCAGTGAGCGAACCGGCCATCCCTATGTGGGATCCGAACCCGGGGCCTTGGTGTTATTAGCACTGCACTCTACTGAGTGAGCCACGGGCCGGCCCTTTTGCTCTTGATAATAACCTTTCCCTCTCTTTTTACTCCAATATCTGCTACTAGGAGCCGTAGGTGCTCTTGAAAGTGTAGTCCCCGGACCAGCAACAGCTTGTCTTAGGTGCCTCATCTGAGAGCCTGTTGGGAATGCCAGTTATTGGGCCCCTCCTCAAGACTTGTCGAGTCAGAATCTCTGGCGATGGGATGGGGAGCTTTGTCCCAGGAAACTGTTTTCATAAGCTCTCCGGGTGATCACTTAAGCACACACACTCAAGTTTGAGAACCACAGTAATTCTGACTCAGCAGGTCTGGGGTAGAACCCATGACTTGCATTTCTAACAAGCATTCAGATATCACATGCTGCTTTCTTCGGACTGCACTTAGAAGCCCTGCTTTAGGACTCAATCACATACAAGCGAAATAATAATCGACAGTCAAAAGCCTTACTGGTCCTGACTGGATAGAATCAAAGTCTTAATGAAAGAAATGAGTCACTAATGGTGGAATTTCAGGCAGCAGCAGCCACCAGATTTTTTGTTTGTTTTTTAAAACATGTTTTGGTCAGAGGGTGAACCTGGAGCCTCTGAAGCCACACTGTGTGATTAATTTTCTTCCCATATATAGAACCAGTCCTGGCTATGGATGATTAAAGAGGGAGTGTGCTATGGGGGGTACGGGGGGAAGCACTGGACTTGGAGTCAGGAGACCTGGGTTCTAGTTCTCGCCCTGTCATTGACAATGTGACAGTGGTTAGTTCCCTTATCTCTCTGATTCTTATATATAAACAGAAGAAGATGAGAGCTATACAATCTCTAGCATCTCCCTCCGTCCCCCTCCTCTTTAATTACAGAAGATTATGATTACCTTGGCAACAATGTTCTCCTCAGGTGAGTAAGGGAGTCTTACAAATATGGGAACCCCAAGCTGTAGAACTGAGGGCCGGTGGAGTTAGGTACCTGGCCATGAGGTACACTGTGAACCATGAGTGGAGTTAGCCCTGACTCTAACCACTCCACCACACTCTCCTTAGAGTAATGCTTGAGCATCCGGGCTCTGAGCCAGATCTCAGGGTTGGGATCTCCACCTCCTATTTCCTAACCCTGTGACTTTGGGGAAGTTACTGTCTCCTGGAGCTGCAGTGTCCTATTCCATAAGACGAGGATGACGATAACACCTGATAGGGTTGTTGTGAGGTTTAAGAGAGTTAATAAATGTCAAGCGCTTAGAACAGTGTCCGTCCGACACGAGAAAAGCATTCGATAAATGTCAGGGGCAGTGACAAGGAGCAGGAGGGCCGGTTCCCATCGGTCTCTGCCGCACAAGGGTGGGATTCTGGAGCCCAGGTTGCAGACCCCCCTCTCTCCTGTAGGTGGCGCCTCCCCTCGTTGAGCGCGCCACCTGCGTCCTGCAGTGCTGTAAGTTCAGAGAAGTTTCTTTTTAACATCCCTGTTCCGCTTAGGATTGCTAGAGCGGGATCTCCTGCAGTCCCCTAAAGACTGGGCTCACGACAGCCAGGTTTTGGGATTCCGACTTCCATCCTGGAATGGCGTTGAACCCATTCCACGCTGTACCCTACCCCCATGACCTGAGCGCCACCCGCCCCGCGCCTGCAACCCAGGAGTCCTTGCCTTGGGACAATTTCACTCCCAGCACCTGAGGTAGGGAGTTCAGTGGGCGTTTCTTTCCTGCTCTGTTAAAATGACAAATTGGTACATGAGCGCTGAATGAAAGATGGTGGAAACGTCCGTGGAGATCAGAAAAATCGCCTCTCCGAGCTGACAGCCAGGCCATCTGCACTCCTGCATTCCTATTAATTCCTTAACAATAAACGACAGGAGCGCCTAGAGGGTTAACAGCTTAATTTAATCTCTGCGATTCCTTCCTGGTGCATTGAGAATTAGAAGGGCATTTACAAAACGCTATCTGCACACCTGATTTTTTCCCCACTTGATGTGTCTGCAAGGCCAGTCCACCCATTTCTGACACTTTTCTCTCCCCACAGAGGCTCTGCCCTTCTGTCTGAGAACTGAATATGCCCCACAAGGTGCTCTTGGGGGGGGGGGGTCCTCGAATCACGTGACTGGGCTCCACGTGTCATTAGATTTGGCTTCTTAGTTGTGACCTCAAATAAACCCCTGAAGAAGTAGAAAGGTGGTGCTGCTGTTGAGAATGTCCTTCCCTGGTGGGAAGCAAGGCAAAAATGGGAAGGCGTAGTAGCAGTAGCAGGCACCAGCATGGGGAGCTATCAGGTCAGGCTTTGGGAGTCCCTGGCAGATGGTGAACTATTCTTTGGAAATGCCTGACTCTAATGCCAGTCTTCTCATTTTGTGGATAAGGAAATTGAGACCCAGAAATGTTGAGTAGTCTGTTTAAGGCCATATATCCAGGTAATGTCAAAGCCCCTGAGTAGGATTCAGGTCTTCTTACACCTGGACAAATATTTGTGCCATGATAGGGTTGGCGATAGATTTCATCTTACATGGTAACTCCCATCATTGTTGGACAGGGGCTGCCCAGGGCCCGGTGGGCTTCTCAGGTTGTGTTCAAGTCTAGCAGGGAAGACCACTTGGAGATGTCTTCCAGGAACAGGAAAGGAGCAAAGACGCCAGGTAAGTATTTGCTATGCCTGTATTTTTCAGGATCTGTCCTCTGGGTTAAGGCACTTAAAAGCTCTATTAAAATGGAAATGTTATCTGGGAGGAGTAATGCATTAAGCCATTATCTGTCATTAACACCTTGGCTAGAATGCATTTAAGATTAGTTTGCTGGTTACCCAGCAGGTCCCTCAGGGAATGAGAGTTTTGAGCGGGATAGAGACCTAGGAAAGGACACAGGGCACTGCCCAGGAGGGGTGCAATTATTTGGGGCTCAGTGCAGGCAGGAGTTAGAATGAAGACACTAGACATCTAGCAGGAGGAACTCCGAGGGTCCGAATTAAGAGGAAGATGTGACCCCGAAGACATTTTTTCGCAATTCTCTCTTGGTTTACCTTTGCATAACATGGTTTCTAATAGTCACTCTGCTTGATTCTCACTTTCCCCATGTATAAAAGAAAAAGTTGGGCTAGATGAGAGGTTCTCATGCCTGTCTACACATTAGAATCACCTGGAAAGCTTTCTTTTTTTTAGAAATCAGATACCAACGCTTGGGTCCTGCCCCAGCCCAATTAAATCAGAATGTCCAGAAGTGAGACCTGCTCCCCCCTTTTCCCAATAATACTCTATAGTAGATCCTGGTATCAGTCATTATACTCTCCAGTCCTTATCCATACACCACATATTTTATGTACTTACAATCCCAGATTTTGTATAATTTTGTATTTTGAATGTATCGAAATGCAGAGGCAGGTAACAGAATACTTAACGAGAAGCCTCAATAGGAGCTTTTACCGTCTCACAAAGTAAGGAGTATAGAATCCTATTTGGCTCATCAGCAGAAAAATACTACAACTGACGAGGCTCCTTTCATCTTTTTGGTTTTTTCTCCCTCAGTGTTGGCTCTTGGTCTTTAGGCTTGCTGTTGCATGGTTGCCATGGCTGAAGAAATCATGTCCTCACACAGTATGTTCACACATGTATACTCATCCTTTCCTTAGAAGAAAAATGTTCTAAGACATCTCCCTATGGTCTTCCTCTCATTGGCCAGAACCAGGTCATGTGACCATCCTAGTTGCAAGGGAAACTGGGAAAGCAAGAATCTGGTATTTTCAGCCTCTGTCATGAGAGGCAGCTTCACCAGAAGTATATGAGGGGTATTTCAAAAAGTTTGTGGAAAAAAATAGAAGTAAAGAGATAATATGAATCTCTCCATGAACTTTTTGAAGTACGCTCATATTTGATAAGTAGTATGTATATTTGATAAGACATAGGATACAATCAAATATCTATAACAACAGCTAAAGACTTAAATGCAGCCACTACATTATATACTACTTCCTGTACCAGCTCAAACCATTTTCTTCATATCTGCGGTTCTAGCTCCAGAGACCACATCCTCCCACCTAGGCAGGAAGTGTAAAAGATCAAGGCCATTTAGATGTGTTTTGTTAACTGGTGCTGTGACTATAAATGTCTTCCTGAACAGCAGACTCCTGTCATCTGGGATCTGATTCTTCCACCCCATCTTACTAACTAACCTCATGGTGTTTAAACCTTCATCAAACTCTTGAACAAGGGAGACCACCCACTTTCTGGTATCTGCCTTCATCTGCAGATCCCCAGACCACTGGTATTTGTCCTTGACATCAGCAGAGCTCTCTAGTGGTCTTGTCTCCCTGACAGATACATATGTTTTGCTGCTGGGTGTGTGAAAAAGAAATATGAGTACAGTTGTGAAGCTGAGTGTCTATGGAACAAATCAAATGTTTGAGTATTGAGGGGATGCCAAGCAAAGGAACTGTCAGTTGCATTAATCAGATCAGGGCTGGCTCCTGCAAAGTCTGACATTTTTTTAAAAAATTGCCTTTGGTTAATGGGTTAATATCCTTAATTTATAAGGAGTTCTTACACATCTATAAGAAAAATTTTAAAAAGGACAAATACCCTCATAGAAAAATGGGCAAGGAGTGGGCTGGCCCCGTGGCTCACTCGGGAGAGTGCGGCACTAGTAGCACCGAGGCCACGGGTTCGGATCCTGTATAGGGATGGCCGGTGCGCTCACTGGCTGAGCGTGGTGCAGACAACACCGTGCCGAGGGTTGCGATCCTCTTACCGGTCAAAAAAAAAGAAAAATGGGTAAGGAGTAGAATAAATAATTTATAAAAGAAGTAATATGAAAGGCCAATAGATACATTTTTAAAAGTTCATCCTTACCAATGATCAAATGAATATTAATTAAAACTATGTATTAATTCTGTCAACTTGACAAAGGTTTTAAGAAGGTTCTGAAAAAATATAATATCTAATGTACTAGATAAGATTAATTAGCACTTAGTATCCATTCCCACTATTACTAGTGTGCTTTTTTGTACTACACAGGCTGGAAAGCTAAATACTATATTTTCCAGACTCCCCTGTAGCTGGGATTCAGGGTGTAAATTAGGTTCCACTGTTAAATGCACTTTCCTGAGATGCTGTCTACTGCTGTCCAGAAGCCTGAATCATGATCCTTTGGATTGCTGAGCCCTATGGCAAATAATGGGCTTCATAATAACTAACATATATGGTGCTTTACATAAGTTTAGTTTCCTACATATAAAGCAAGTTTCCTATACAATATCTCAAGGAAATAATGTATTTAGTTCCAATGCTGGCCCTGGCTGCCTGACCTTGAACTGGTCACCTATCTCTCTGGATGCCAGTTTCCTCATCTCTACAGGAAAGAGTTTTATTAGATGACTCCTGCCACCTCTGACAGCCTAGCCCCATGCGAGTCAAAAACAGTGCTGACTCCTTTCTCCTTGGGAGAGTCTGGTATGCAGGTGACCCTAACCTGACTTGAAGGTCAGTCGGGAACCCCATATTCCTATGGCAGATCAAAGTGCATCTCTTTGGTCAATTCATTTGGCCACAGTACAGACCACAAGTACTCCCAGTAGTAGTATCTACATGTGCTTTGCCATTTTAGTTCTATGATTCTCCTACACAAGGGGGTGGGTGACATGACTTTAGGGGTCCTTAGGCAGGAATCCTTAAAACTCTCCTGCCAACTATTTCCCAATCCCCACCTATCCAGCACAGTGAATTCACCATTAGAAATGGCTCCATTAAGGGCTGGCCTGTGGCTCACTTGGGTGAGCGTGGTGCTGACAACCCCAAGTTAAGGGTTAAGATCCCCTTACTGGTCATCTTTTAAAAAAAAAGAAAGAAAAAGAAATGGCTCCATGAGATCAAGGAATTGTTTCTAATTCAAGCAAAAGTACATTATGAAAAGAAGTAATACATTAGTATATTAACCCCGGCTACCCTCATTAGCACTTATTACACATGAGATTATCTAACTAATTATAGTTTGGAGGGCAGAGAGCAGATCTGGAGGAGAAAGGGAGCCAAGGACTGATAAAGTTTGACTGGGAGAAGGAGTTCTCAAAGAGGGCAAGACTAGGCGAATTGCTACAGTGGGACACCCCAGGAACTTTGGGGGTAGTGTAAGTGTTTACATTCATTCATTCATTCCAACAAATAAACATTGATTAGGTCTCCATTCTATGCTGGCATTATTATGTTAGGAGATATAAATACAGAGATGAATAAAAATTAGTCCTGGTTCCTAAGGCAGGTATGATGTACTTGGGGAGGGGAGAACCAAATGTAAAGTGGGCAAGGAAGCATTATACACACACCACATGTACACGTGTATGTCTTCCACGTGTGCACAGGAGGAGTGGTCGATTCCTCCTGGAGGCATCAGAACAGATGTCACGGACGCAGTACTGCTTCCTCTCCTGGTGTGACGAGGAACTGCTAATGCAGTGGCAGGGAGGATGGACGCACTGCAGCTCCCTCACAGTTTTTAGCTAGGACCGGCCTTGCTAACGGAAGTGAAAAACCTTCTTTGTGTTTGGATGATGAGGCAAAATAAATTCATAGAGGACTTGGAGGCAGAGTGCCATTTGACTCCTCCTGTTGTGGAAGGGCAAGCTGCTCGCCAGCACCTGAGGGTCGGCAGTAGTAGTAGCAACATGGGGTGCAGCCCGTGGTGGCTGAGAGCATGAGCTTTGCTGTCACACTCCCTGGGCTGGAACCTTGGCTCTGTGACGTTGGGCAAAGTACTTACCAGGCCTGCCTGGTTCCAGTTTTCTTGTTTGTGAAATGGGGAGGGAGTAATACCCATCTCATGGAACTGGGAGGATTAAATGAAATAATGCATGGAAAGCACTTAGCAATTGTGGCAGTTATCATGTATTTTCTGAGATATGTTTCATGAAACAGAAATTACCTAATATGATGGTAGACCCCAGTAATTCGAGCTCTAGGTCAGTACCTTTTGCCTCACTCATGAAACCAATGGCTACTATTTCAGGGATCTTGCAAATCTTTTTTATAACCCCGTTTTCTGCCTCACGTTCCCATCCAATTCTTTTATAATTATGACCATTCTTCACATTCAGAAAATTGAGGACAGGAAAATCTGAGTGTGTTAAACAGATAGATACACTGAGGGATCATTATTTGTATTACAAAATAATTATGCATTTTAAAGGAGAATTAAACTTTACAAAGTTAATTTCCTATGGACAAGCAAAACTGAATGCAGAATATAAAAACTGATTTTACACACATCTTAGAATCACAGAATCGTGGCACTTTAAAAATGGAATTAGCCTTAGGAAATCATCTAGGCTATGTAGGTTTTCAAATTTTTACTGCAGCAGCCCTATTTCTTTAAAAGT
>NW_007726561.1:87304-99773 GCF_000696425.1 Galeopterus variegatus | reverse complement strand
AGGGTTGCGATCCATTGCCGGTCACGAAAAAAGACAAAAAGGAAAAAAAAAAAAAGAAAATTCAGGACAGGAAAATCTGAGTGTGTTAAACAGATACACCGAGGGATCATTATTTGTATTACAAAATAATTATGCGTTTTAAAGGAGAATTAAACTTTACAAAGTTAATTTCCTATGGACAAGCAAAACTGAATGCAGAATATAAAAACTGATTTTACATACATCTTAGAATCACAGAATCGTGGCACTTTAAAAATGGAATTAGCCTTAGGAATCATCTAGGCTATGTAGGTTTTCAAATTTTTACTGCAGCAGCCCTATTTCTTTAAAAGTCTTAGATTTCTTAGATGCACGATGCATGAGAAAGCAGAGCTACTATGATTAAACCAGGGACGGGGAGGTGGTGGCACGTGCTCCTGTGCCGTCTTGCCCTGTCCTTGAAGCAGCTTCAGAACCCCTCTGAGGAACCCCAGGGCTCCTAGGAGCATAAATTTGAGTTCCACAGATCCCCCTTAACAATCTCATTTTGTACTTTCCTTTGGTAAAACTGGGTATTCCTGTATTTCTATTGATTCAACCATCTTACTTTCTTTTTTAAATTATAGGCTATTTGAGGGCAGGAAACTTTTCATTTAAATAAAAAAAATTTGTAGTGTACTTTCCCTGTATGTGAGTATTTGTGTTAAAATCTTCCTGTTAGTGCCTGAAATGACCAGAGACTATAATTATATATAAACATCCTTTATTGAATCTTTGAAAAGTGATTTCATAGAACCATAGAATTTTCAGCTTGAAGGGACCTTAGAGAACATGTACTTACACTCTCATTTTCCAGATGCTAAGTTGGGGCCCAGATAAGTGATTTGGTTGATGTCATGTCGTGAGTTAATGGTAGACCTGGGACAAGAGTACAGGACGCCTGATTCCTGGTTTAGGGCTGTTTCAATTTATAACAGGAGGCTGCTCTTACTTTGCTAGAATATTACAGAGTTGTATTCCTGAGAACAAACTTTACCTACAAACTTCCTTTCTTTTCTCAATGCGTAAGCCAGAGAACTATCTTTATAACCATGTCTATGTTTTATTAGGTGTAGTTTTTTTTAATTATAAAAATTAAGAAGTACTAACATGAAGAGATGGCTATGATATAGTAAGTGGAAATGCAAGTATTATAAGAAAGATGATCTCATTTTGTTTAAAGCTTCAGATATTTCCTTAAGGTTTACGTGGACTTATTTCTCTATGATCACTTTTGACTCAATTACCTAATGAACACCTAGGTATCTGACGGTGTGGTAACCACATCTGTTAATTTATGTAAGTTGACATTAATGCATGACTGTAACAATCATAAGAACTTTAAATTTACGATATCTTACTCTTTTTAATTACTGTATGGTGTTGTATAGTTTATATGCATCATTTATTTACCCAACCCCTTATTGACAACATTTAGGTTATCTGCAATTTTTCAAAAAGCTGCAGTGAAATTCCTCACACATACTTCCTTTTGTACATATGTGAGTATTTTTGTGGGATAGATTCCTAGAAGTGGAATTGCTGGATCAAATTTCAAGATTTTGTATGACATTCGTTCTCACATTTTTCTTTCATTACTGAGACTAAAATGAATAACCGCCAGCATCCGTACATAGCTTTGTAGTTTATTAAGGTTTTCACATGCATGAAATTATCTGAATTTTTTAAATGTGTGATTTATAGATGGGGAAAATGGTGCTGAGATAAGTTAGTAATTTTGCTCAGGTCCTATAGCTAAGGAGGGTAGAGCCCAATTCAAAAACTAGGTCTTCTCACTCCAGGTGTGGGGCTAAAAGTCCCCAGTGAAAACACAGATATAAACTACTACGGTGAGAACAGGAATGCGAATACATTTTCTTTGGGCCGCAGAGACCACTAATTTGAGCTGTTGGTAGGTATTAGTTGGAGCATAAACATTGTCTGGTCCTCACCCTGATGCCTTGCTGGAGAGAGCAATAGCTTCCCTGTCTGAAGCTTTCCTGTCTGAAGCTATCTTCATAAGTCTTTCTTTCCTGCACAGTCTCCCAAGAAAACCAGATGTCCCCTGTCCCTCTCAGATGGGATGACTTTAGTGAGAAGTGGATGCTTCCAGATAGAAGTTGAGAGTGTCTGGGAGTCTAGACCTTAAAATTATCCCGAAAACAGTTCAGCTCTATCTACAGAAGCAAACACTGCCACAGTTCGCCATGGTGAAAAGAGATCTAAAAGGGTATTGAAAAAACTAGGGCCAGCCCGGTGGCACACTGGTTAAGTGCGCTGCTTGGGAAGCGCAGCGGCGCTCCCACCCGAGGGTTCGGATCCCACATACGGACCGGTTCCCACTCACTGGCTGAGCGGGGCGTGGGAGCAACACCGAGGGTTGCAATCCTGTTGCCGGTCCCCGGTCTGGTGCGGGGGCAACACTGAGGGTTGCAATCCGTTGCCAGACACGGAAAAAGACAAAAGACAAAAAAAAAAAAAAAAAAAGAAAAAACTATGTGTGCCCCAGATGCAGAGAAGAGACACCCTAAGATGTGCTAATTAGACCCACTGCACAGGCCATTATGAACAGAAACGTGGTGTGTGTGTATGTGGTGGTGGTGGCTGGGGGTGGGGTGTGCATAGGCACTTCTAGAGACAGAAGATTCTGTTCTGGTGAACTTCCTGCTCTGCTCCAGAAAAGCCGCATTTCAACTTGCCAGAGGGTTTCTAGAATGGACTGGGCTACATGAATAGCTGGTGACAGTAAGATAGATACCCCAGGATAAACATCCCTTTTTCCTTTCCCTCCACCAAGGCCCTGTCCATGCTAACTTGGTCAAACTTTTTAGCATCTGGGTCCAGATGCTAAAGCAAATATCAAGCCTTATTTGGTTTAATAGACATTTACTGGGCACCTACTATGTGTAAGGCCCTGAGGATGTGAAGCTAAATAAGACACAGAGATCTCTGCAGATCCAGGGGACCTCTTGTGGCACCTCCATTCCCAGCCACCCAACCCCACCCACCCATAGTATCTCTTGGGAGCAGATGCTGCTGATACGGGCAGAAGCAGAGTTAGCAAAGGCCCAGCTTGTCACACCACTGCCACAAGCCGGTGGCTGTAATGGGGCCTAGGCAACCTCTTGGGCCTGGACTGTTTGGCTCAGCCTCTTCTGAGACCCCATCTCCAAGCTGCTTATTATGCCAGCAGAACCCAGAGAGATTTATTTGGTGACCTTTCCGGATGCGGAATCCAAGCAGGGGGAGGGAGAAAATCAGCTCCGAAGCGGTTAATTTTACTGGCTCCTAAATTGATAAGCGGTGGGACGTCAGCCTGAAATGAACTCGCCTTGTTCGACGGGGTTCTCAGACAGCGGAACTCAATCAGCAGCGGGCCGCGTGGTTCAAGGCTGCAATTCATCCCGCCGTGCCTCTGAAAAATGGGAGGTGACAGTTCATTTTGCCAGTGACAGTCTGTCGGTCTCGCTCGCTGCTTCTCCTGTCGATTGCTGGCCGAGGTGAAGAGCAGCTCTGCGACACCCTCGTTTGGTATTCCGCTCAGCCGAGCAGGACGGTCCCAGCACCCAAGCTGTGCAAACCTTACCACCCCCGGCGTGTCCCCTCGGCTTCTCGGAAGTGCTGAACCGCTCGGGCACGATCACAGGTCCCGGGAGCCGTCTTCACACTTCCTGTCCCTCACCTGTCCCTCCAACCTCCACTTCCGGTGCACGGGGCTTCCTCCTCCCTATGGGACCTTGTGAAGCAAGGCCACCCTGCCCTTTTTTTTTTTTTTTTTTTTTAAGAGGACTGCCCACGGGTCGAGATACCAGATACAGACATGGGTGCAGAGAATTTACTGGTGCAGGTGGGGGCCCTGTGGGGACACTGGGACACTTGCTGGACCACCAGCAAGACACCTCCTTCACAACCACAGCTTCAGTTTCTGAGGAAACCCCTAACTAGGGCAAAGAGAAAGGAAGGAGACAGGGAATGATCCTGTGAATCTGTGCACTTAATCCTTCTCTGTCACCCTTCCCCAGTCCTTTCTATTTCTCTGAAAAGAACACCACACATTTGAATCAGAGCTCACATGTCTTTGTTTACTTTCCTCATTTTGATAACTATACTGAGTATTATTTTTAAGGGAATGTCCTCGTTCTTAGGAAATGTCATTGATTTGGGGGGGGAAGGAGCACGATGTCTGAAATTTACTCTCAAATGGTTCAGAAAAAAGTATGTAAATGTATATAAACAGATAGTAAAGAAAATGAAGGAAAAGTTAATGATTGACAAATCTAAGTGAATGGTACACAGGAGTTCTAGATATTATGGCAGCTCTTCTGTAAGTTTGAAATTATTTTAAAATAAAAAGTATAGAGCCGGCCCGTGGCTCACTCGGGAGAGTGCGGTGCTGATAACACCAAGGCCACGGGTTCGGATCCTATATAGGGATGGCCAGTTAGCTCACGTGGGTGAGCGTGGTGCTGACAACACCAAGTCAAGGGTTAAGATCCCCTTACCGGTCATCTTTTAAAAAAATAAAAATAAAAAGTATAAAAAAAAACCCAACAAACTTATCTTGTAGCAATTATTCAGTAAGTGTTTATTGAGAACCTACTATGCATAATGTGGTGCTGGGAATAGAGTGGTGAACAAGATAGGAAGGATCCAGACCCTCAGGGAGTTTACACTTGAGAGGAGAAGACAGGTGGTAGGCGGACAAGTAATCACAGATGGGATGTGAGTTTTGAACGGCAGGTGCTAAATGCTACAGGAATGGATGACAGGGAAACACAGCCCAGCCTGGGGAGCCAAGGCTGGTTACCAGAGGAAATGAAGTTGAGACCTGGAGAATGAGAAGGGGTTAACTGAGTGAAGGTGAGTGTTGCAGACAGAGGGAACAGCACATGTGAAAAAATCAAAGTGGGCGAGGGTGTGGCTCATTTGAGTAACTGAAGGAAGTCTGTTACTGAAGATGACAGGGAGTCAGGGGACCATGTGGGAGGTGAGGCTGGGGAGATTAGCATGAGATTATGGTGGCAATGGTGGTGGAGGCTTGTTAGCCATATTGAGGAGTTAGAAGGTGTAATATTGGGAAGCAACTAAAGTTTTGTTTAGAAGAGGGAAATGAGCAGCTTTTTTTAAAAAGAGATCACTAGCTATAAGGTAGAAAATGTGTTGGTGGGCTAAACTAGAGGGCTGCCAGGTGAGAGGTGATGGTGGCTTGGACCAGGATGGTGGCAGCATGGCTGGAGAGAAGCAGATATTTTGAAAGATAGTTAGCAAGTAGAATTGGCAGAGGGAGAAAGAGGAATGAAGGATGATCCCAGGTTTCCAAATTGGGCAATTGGATTATCCGTGGTGCCATTTACTGACTTAGGGAAGATGGAAGGAGGGGGAGGCTTGGCTAAGAAGAGGAGGAGTTGTTACCCCTGTGAACAGGGTTCACTCTGCACATTTCACAACCAAAAATGTAACAGCGAGTATAGTAGAGTCTCAGTAAGGCTGGAAGTAAGACACTAGAGAGTGGAATAAGGATCTAAACTCCTGATCTAACCACATCCCTGATTTTCAGGGGCCTAGAATTTGAACATTTTCCTATAGCAATTCAGGCATATACAGGCAGATCTGAAGAATAGGGGGTATGACGTATAGATTACTTTTTCTGTTCAGCAAATCTACCTGTTTCTTCTAGAAAAAGCAATCTGTGTCGTCTAAGAATTTCTTCTCTCCCCCATTCCACCCATTTGGTTTCTGTAGGAGCTCTATGATCTTACATGACACCACTCCGGTGGCCACAACTGCCTCAGGTTGTGCCAATGAGACCCTGCCGTGTGGCCTAAGAAACTACTGAATCCAGGAACTCAAAAGACTAGTTGTATCTAAGGCCTAGTTATATTCCTGCCCTTCCATGTCCAATTATTCAACACTTCCTTGGAACCTGGCAACAATTAATTTCCCTTTTTGCCTAAGGCTATTTGATTTGGGTTGCTGTCTCTTACAATCAAAAGAGTCTTGATTAACACAAGGGGCCCTTAAAGAATCCAGGTCTGTTGGAAAGACAATGAGACTGTTAAAGAAAATCACCTGTGTAAGGATGGAGTTTGCAGACGGACCAGACTCAGTGACAAAGTTGGAGTGGAAGGAAGGCAGCATGTGGTTGTTTTTGAGCCCTCCTGACCCAGCCCCTAGGGGTGCTAAAATCTTTCCATCAGGTAAAGAGTAAGCAATGCCACACACTGTGGGTGGCATAGCAAGAGTAGGCACTTTCAAAATGAGCCAAGAGGACAAACAAGAGCCAAATGGGGTTGGCAGAAGAAGCAGAAGTGATGCAAATCTGTGAGACAACCCTAGAAATCTCAGAAAGACACAAGAAAGAAGGACTGAGCTAATTGCATTTGACGGGTGAGGGATACGAATCCAATGAACTTTAGGACAAATTGTTAAAGTGACCTCAACTGGTGGTACCTGAGAGATAATATAGACCACATTAAAACTTTTTTTGTTAAATGAGACACACAGAAAATGATAAAACTTTTATCAGCACAAAGAGAAGCCACTGAGGAAGCCCAGATCTGAGCCAGGATTTTAGTAAGGTTGACCAAAGACGGAAAGATTCCAGAGGACAATGATCACAGCTCCCTAGAGAAACAATTTTGAAATAAACATTGCTTTCCTTCAGAATCCCTTTTGTTCTCCATCCTTCCTTTGTACCCAGTCCCTTAAGTTGATTTTAATATTCACCCAGGCCTGAATTCTCCTGGGTAATACTCTGTGTCCCAGACATTTCTTGCTTTCACGTCCTATCAAAATTTACCTGCCCTGTCCATCATCATCTCCTCAGGACAGACACTAATCTGATAAACTGACATGTACTAATGGGATAAAGAGTGCCAATGTTGCAACACGTTAGGTCTCCAGGTACTTCACGTCTTATTTATTTATGAATTCTCACTACCGGACTCTGTTCCTGGCACATACCGGGTATTCAGTTAATGTCTGCTGAAGTGAATGAGTGAAGCACGCTCCTTTTCACTCAGACTTTCTGCAGACAATACCTTACTCAAACTTAAGGGCCCCATTGCAAGAATTTTAAGCTTTGTAGCACACTAGAGTGGGAGAGATATTGGGGGCAGATGGCCTTTTGGCATTTCTCAAACCACACCAAGAGGGCAATTGCCCATCCTGCCTCTGTAGGGGATGGACCTTAGCCTGCATCTCGTGGTCCACATGAAACACTAATTGTGCGTTTACTTTGTTTTGGCACTAAATGTCTTTGGGAATTCAGTTAATACTGAGGCATTAAACAAGCAAGCATTTTGGTCTCTATAGAACACTGTGCATTGTCATGTGACATGAAGATATTATTAACATAGCATTTGTAGGTTATGTTTTTGGGTCTAATCATGAGACTATTTGGAAAATACCAGGTTGTACGTTTCTTGAGGTCACTATATTGTCTCTACATGTTTGTGTCCTAGTACTTTGAATATAGTAGTGGCCACTTGAATAAATGTTTAATGAATGAAGGAAGGAATTCACACTGGTATTCCTGGTTCTCTTTGTGACTATGGAAATGCCCAAAGTCTTTTGGAGTTAAGGTTAACAAAAGTTCCAAAGAACAGAAATGTTTTGTTTTGTTCTGTTTCCTTTTTCCTTTTCTTATGTGAAGCTGATGGGTCCACTGAGGACAAAACCTGTAACCTTGACTCAAAATAACAGGGCTGCCTTGCCTTAAGGTATCCGATTAGCTGGAGTATTAACAACTTGGATCTACATTAAAAAAAACATGGCTGGTTGCCTCCTCGTCCTTCTTAAAACACCAGAAGAAGCTTCACTGCATGTACCTATTCTGGCATGGAGTCTATGATAACCCCTAGGAGTTGAACGACCCCTTGGTGTTTGCCACACTGATGATGCTAAGCTTGGGGCAAGGGAAATGTGCTACTTACAAGATGTGCATTACCACATGTGTAATTAAATGCTGTAAAGAGGTTTTGGTAAATTCTGGGAAGTCTCCACTTTTAGAAATTGTGGAATTCTGGCAGGTTAGAGATGGAAGGAACTTTATTTCCTCAATTATAGTTGAGAAACCAGGTCCTTTAATAAAAAAGAAAGACAATCAAATTATCTGTCCTAGATGCTTTAGTTACTCAGCAACCAGAAGACATGATGCCAGACCAGATGTTTTCTTGGGGCTCCCATAAACTCCATTATTCTTTGATTTCATGATTCTGTGTTGGACAACAACCAATAAAACCCCTGAACAATCAGGTTCATGCTCTCCTTAATGGCCTGAAAGAAAGAGTGTGGATTAGATGGGGACAGTAGTGTGGAAGCCCACAGTCTTGTCAATTATTTTCTTCTCCAGAATCTTCCCTCCTTTGGCATCAGCTGACACAGGAAGTGGTAAAGCTGTTATCTGTATATTCAGCCAGATCACCAGTTCCTGATTCTAATGTTCAACAACCACTTTTTTTTTTTTGAATCCTCCTTACTCTCTATTTTAGTTTGAGGTTCAAAAGCACCCAGGAGGTAAATTAGTACTCAGATGAGCAGAGTGGGGCCCTGGCACCTTTGGGGTTCTGCTGCTAATTTGCTATAACCCAAGCACATCATTTCTCCAGGCTGGGCTTCAGGTTTTCCCCTAGACATCATGGGGTTTCTACAGTCCCTTCCAACTCTGAAATTCTGACATTTTTGTTGAGGTTTTGAAAGGAGAATCTATGGACCAGCTCCCTCTGGGAAGAAAAATGTTTTATGCAGCCCTATGAATCTCTTTTTAGCCCAAACCTTGTCTTTTCCTCCAGAACACTATATCGGAACAGTGAAAGAATCAGAGAAGCAGAATGACTGGTAGCTGAGCTCTCCAGTGTCTCAAGTGAATTAAAAATGGAATGAGAGGATGCCAGTGTCCAAGTGGCCAGAGAAGCCCTTTGCTGAGGCTAAACAGAGTTTAAGGAAAGAGGCCAAGGGGTTCCCCTTTGATGTTGCTACATTTCTCTCTGAGCCTCTGTTTCCCATCAGTTTAGTGCAAAACTCTAGTCTCCTACTCTGGGCCAGCTTAGACAAAATTGCATACTGGTTTTGTTTCCAAAGATCAGGATAGAGGTGAGGAAGACCCTCCAGTGGCGAGCTCTCCATGCCAGTGACTGGCACTGGGGAGATCAAAACTCACATCCTGGGGCAGATTTCCACTGGGGGCAGCAATATCCCCCCATTAAACATATTTGGATACCATCTTCTCCTGGGGACTTTGGAAGCCCTCAGCTTTCCCTTCTCCTGGCATTTTCTCCCTTGGTGGCCAAATGACTCATCCAAGATCACACTGTTGGTGGCAGAGCAGAGATGATATCCTTGGCTAGTCTATTGAGACCTTTATATGGCTCTCATGCCACAACTGCTCCTTGTATAGGGGACAGCCCCGCCTTCCAAGGATGCTGGGCAGGGATGCCAGGTGTTGATATGACTGCCATTCTAGTCCCCAGTGACCTTTTATGTCCTGCAGCCCACTCAGGTGGTGGAGGAGGCAGCTCTGGGGCAGAGGGGATTGCCATATGCAGAGCTGCCCTGGAGAAGATAACAGGTTGTCTGTCAACATACGAAGCCTACAAAGCCTACTTATGGCCCAGACCACAGAGCTTCCACTGGAGGAGAAATTAAACCTGTCTCACACACCAATCCCAGTGCTCTGATTACATTTACAGAGGTCGTGGCCTGCATTCTGTCACCATGGAAACCTCTCAGGCTGCCAGGGTGTTGTCGTGTGTGTGGTTGATATTTAAAGGCAAAGTCGCAAGCCTCCGCATTGCTGAACTGTCAGCTGCCAGGGGCAATTGCTCTCCTCCACCTCCTGAGTCCTGCTGCCTCATCCCAGAGATAAGAGGAAGGGGAAGAGATGAAGAAAAAAGCCCATTTGTCTCTAACAGGCAGATCTTTTTAGTAGAGCCAGGTTTGCAGGAAGTGAGCTAGAGGGTAGAGGTGCTGGGATAGCAGATGAAGGGAAACCAGAAAGGACACCAACTTTGTCGGAATATAAGCGTCTTCTCACAGGCACATGGGCCCTTATGTTGAGTGGAGCCCTTTTTTCTGATACCTTCTTCAACTCATGAGCACATGTCAGAGCAGAAAGATGGAGCTGGGGAAGCCCCCTTTGCCTGAATGCCCTTGGTGGTTTCGATTTTGCACATCTGGTAGCTGTGTGAATGTTGCTGATAACAATACAGTTTATGAAGGATCCCTATGTCTTCCAAAGACCCTACAGCACTGTCCTGGAAAAGCTACCAGGGGAGTGGCTTATCAGGAGTCCCAGGTGTTGGAAGAGGTAAATAACACCTGATTCAACAGAGTTAGAAAAGAACACAAGTGCTGACTCGGCTCATGACCATCAATTTTTTTCTTTAGTCTCAAGACAATTATTTCCACACCATTGAATAGAGTGTAGATAACACAGGCACCTTAATAGGCTGGGAGCAGAGGCTGTTTAGAGGAGATTTTAAGCACTGTGAGCATAAAATGAACATGAATATTCTGCAATATGCATCTTACAACTTGTCATTAAGTAGATGGCCTCAATGATGGGGTGCAACAGGCTTTGATTGGAATATTGAGCTCTGAAAAGGGAAATTCTGCATCAATGGTCTCATGATGCAGAATATCACATATTACTCAATAAGACATGTCATTGTGTTGGTAGTGCAGTTGCTAAACAGTATAGTAGCAGATCAGAACGCTTGAATCTCCACAAGGCACTTTCCTTTAGGCATTTATAGCCATTCCCTGAAGCTTCTCAGTGTCCTTGGGGGTGGAGCATGGTATATCCTGAAATTACAACTCAGGAAATGAAGTGGATCTTTTTGATTTAGTTTCTGATTCTTCCAACTATGAGGACCTCTTTATTTTCTCCTTATGTTTTCTTTCTATTTCTTCACTTTGTTTGTTTGTTTGTTTGTTTCGTTGCTGTTGTTCAGTTTCTCATCCTCTTTCTTCTACTCCTCTTTTCTTTCTCACTAGCCTTATCCTTAGACCATCACCCCTCCCACACAGGCTCCCCCCACCCCCACCAGCAATCCTGTAGAGCTTAGCCCTGCTGGCAGATCTCCAGACCGAAGAGGCTACAGAGTCCTGAGATATAATCTGCTTTCTGATTGGTTCTTTCCAGGGTCTGTATTTATAGTGGAAACTTGGTTTCTGCCACAATGAGTGAAACAGGAGTCAGTATCTCATGCCTTCCAGATCATTGTTTTCCCCATGTGGTCTGAAGAACACTACAAGTATTCTAGAATAGATAGGGCAGGGAGGAAATCTTTGGAGGTAGGCAGGAGAATCTGATAACCCTGATTTATTAGAGCCCGGTGCCAATGAAGCCAAGGCTGCTCTTTTCATCTCATTAAAGGAAAGTTAGCTTCATAAAGAGGAAAACTCTCATCCTTGGAGACCAACAACACCCATGTCTTGGCCAGTCACTCCTGAAATATATCTTTAGTGGGCAAGGAAGTTCAAATGAGAGATTACGGATGATTTGTGTGTATATTTGTGGAGCACCTACCAGGTGCTAGTTGTTGCAAGGAAACAGAGACAATAACAGCTAAAGTTTATAAAGCACCTACCATGTTGCAGGTAGTTGTAAGCACTATATATATTAGCTCTTTGGATCTTTACAACAGCCTTGAGAATACTGTCACTCTTGCCATTTTACAGATAAGGAAATTGAGGCACAGAGAAGACAAGTAACTTGTCCAATATCACAGCAGGCAAGTGGCAGATTCGAGCATAGGACTGTCTGATTTTAGGGCCACTATACTCTATCACCTCTTTGATGGGGTCAGGACCATGTTTTGGGATGTATACTCTGGAGCTTGTGTGAGGGGTAGCATGGGATGGTGGGGACATTGTATGCTGGAGCCTGGGTTGGAAGCCATTTCAAGATTACTTCTAAACAAAGGTAATAAGAACCCAACCAGAGTGGTGACATTCAGGATGCAAAGGAGGGTAAGAATTCAAAAGCCATTGTGAAAGACTGGCAGGCATGGTGGATGTTTGGAATGAGGATGAGGAAGGATCGAAGATGAGTCCTATATTCTGAGCTTGGATTACTAGGAGAAAAGCAATTCCTTTATAACTGTTATAATTTATGAAGCACATAGCATATACTATATACATACATCATCTTATTTAAGCCTTATAATAACCCTGTAAGATAGGGCAGTGCCAAGGAAGCTGGTGCTCACTGCAAGAGCAGGGGGCCAATGCCGTTCATTGGTGAAGACTGAGAAGAGCTGGGAACGAGGTCACTGAGGCCCTTAGGACAGTCACTTCAATGTGTGAAGACAAGCAGGTTGAAGGACTGAGGGGGGAGGGACGTGAGATTTGATGGAGCAAGTGGATGAGACGGGCAAGAAGACGGGGTGAGAGCTGGAGAAGGTATCGGGGCTGAAGGAAGGTTTTGGGTTTGGGTTTTAAGGACAGA
>NW_007726561.1:81377-86254 GCF_000696425.1 Galeopterus variegatus | reverse complement strand
CACACAGGCCAGAGCTTTCTGCCAGATTCTAAGTAACTGCCCCTTCTCTCTCCTTGAGTCCTTCTGCTCCAACTGTGAATTTTAAGACTTGTAGTACAGTGAGGGAGAAGGAATGGTAGAAAGAAAGGGTTTTTGGGAGACTAAACTTTTTCTACCTTTTGAAATAGCAGATGAAAGGAAACCAAAGAAACCCAGGTCAACATTAGAAAATTGCTGTCCCTCCATTACTTACCTTCAGCCTTCTTAATTCTCCCCAAAAGAAATGGTTATCTCTTCCATATAGTTTTGCAAAGTTATCATGTCTGCAAATATCTAGCCTATAAAATTAGTCTTAGTCCCATCTGCTTCTCGTGCAGATTAACCACTGCCTCCATGTCTCACACAGAGTGCACAGCCTCTCTTGTTGCAGCTGACACATTTCAAGTCCCCCCAGCCCCCCTTCAGATTCCCAAGAGAACCAATCAAAGACAGTGAGTGTCAGAGTCAGCAACCTCTTTGGTCTTCAGGGCCTCTGCTGGGCTCAGCAGGGCCCGAGGGGGATGTGTAATGTGGTCTAAGGGATAGGTAAAGAAGACACACAAAAGGGGGGGGTGGTGGTGGTGGGAAAAATAGAGGGAAAGTAATAAGGGGATTGGCAGAAAGATAAAATAAAGAACTAAAGAACAAAGAAAGAAATGTTACTATTTAGATTAAGGAAGACCAACAGTGATTGCTTCACAGAGCTGCTAGGTGATCCCTGGGCTGTAACACTCTATTTTAGTTATTGTTCAGTTCTACAAGAGCTTTGGATCAGCACCAGAGAACCAGGATTCTAATGCCAGCACAGCTCCTGGTGAGCTGGGGGCCCTGGGCAGAGCACTGAGTCTGTTCCTCATCTTGAATTTGATCCCCTTGAAGATTCTTTGAGTTTTAATAGTCCCTCATTCTGTTCTGAGCTTGTGTCTCATTGAGAACCTGCTTGTAAGAATGTTCCCTGATATGATATGAGAACCTGCTTGTTTTGTTGTGTGTATTAGGGCGGAGAATCTAGGGGTGTGAGCTGGAAGGAGAGACCATCGGAAGTGCATTTGTGGGAGTGCGTGTATTAGGACCATCTTCAGTCGAAGGGTTAGCTAATTAGTAAGAACAAGGCTTGTGGAAAACCGCAGAAACCCTGCATTTTAAGGCCACTGAAGTGATGCACCCAAGTTAGCATCTTCTGTCCATCTCCTCTGTCTCCAAGGTAGCATGAGGCTTAGTTTCTGGCACCTGGGAAAGTATGCAGTGAGCCTAGTTCTTGGCACTGACAGGATGCATCATCTCTCCTTCTACATCCCTTAATGAAGTGTGCAGCTCTTGTCCTCATTAGGCCCCAGCACTGTCAATAAAAGAGTCAATAAACCCGGTTGATGGGGTTGGGACCGAGAGGCTGAGGTGCAGCGGCCGCACATCCGCAGGGCAGACGTCAGCTCCTCCACATGTTGTGACCCAGCATCCAGAGATCAATAACCTGCTCAGAAGAAAGCCTCAGAGCCTGCCCTCTGCAATCTCCTCTCCAGACCCATCTCACCCAGGGTGGAGCGGTGCCAGCCTGCTCCTGCTTCGCTTGCAGTTGTTCCCACCCCATGCCATTCTGGGTACCAGATGCTTTTGTTTCTTCCTGATTGAGCCCTCTGGACAGCCCATGGACGCATATTTAGTGAGTGCCCACCTGGCCTGAGAACATGTAGACAGCATCTCCATGTAGCCCAGAGGCCGCCATGGGCCCTATTCTCTGTGTCTTCTGTCTGCTGACAGTGCGCGAGGGGTCCCAGTGGACATGGCGGTATATTTCCTGCATGTTGTGCTGCCGGACTTCATTCCTGACTGCTCTGCATCTCTTTAGATACCCTTATCTTATCTAATTACAAGGAATTTCAGATTAATTTCATGGCCTCTGCTCCAAAAGACCTCTTATCTGTGAGGGCCTGGTATTTTAACCTTGTCATTCTTTTGTTGTTTGCCTTTAAGGGGCGGGCAGCTAAGAAGGGGATGCTAAGATCTTGCTGGAATTGGGGCTGGGGGGGGGAGGGGAAGGAGAGGGAGGCAGACAGACCTGGGATTTGTGTATTCTGATCCATCCCTCTGCCTGTGTGCAAGAGACAGCTGGCTGCTCTCTTCCATGACAGCCACATGGTACCCAGCCACACAGAACAGGACCTGGGCAGGGACTCCTCTGCTGCCAACCTCTCCAGATCTCTTTGATATTTCCGACAGAGCAGTAAAGGACTCTTGACTATCACATTTTGCCCTGCCTCTCTCCACCTCCTCTAAGACCCCTTCCTGTGGTTTCCATGACTACTCCCAATCAGATTTGGCTTTCTGCGAAATTGGATTTCAAAGAAGGACAAGGCTTCAAAGGAATTTGTCCATTTAACAGAATGCCATTAGGAGTGAGGCTGTCTGCTGAACCAGGTCCTCAGATGATGAAGGAGGGGCTGCACTCATGTGTGGAGGCAGGTTTCTGTCTACAAAGAGGAATCTTGATGCAACGTGACAATACAGTATTGGAATCTGCCAGTCACCCACCATGTACTACCCAACTCTGCACCTCCCTCTACCACAGTCTCTCTAAAACCCAGGGATTAGTGTGGGAAAGAATAGATGTGGAATACCTACGCTGCAAGTTCCAGCTGTTTCCCTGGGTATAAGTAAGCTAGACAGGCAGTGAGGCCTGGGAGGACCTGCAATTACCTGGGTTTATTGCTCTTTATCAAACAACTCAAAGTTTGGGGTGGCGTACAGGAGGGACTTTGTTTCCCTTGCTGTTTATTTAATACCAGCTTTAGGTTTACCAAAAATAAAAAATAAAAAATGTGACCATAATACAGCTAGTTCCCATATATCCTCCCTTGCTTTTTNGTTTCCCTGGGTATAAGTAAGCTAGACAGGCAGTGAGGCCTGGGAGGACCTGCAATTACCTGGGTTTATTGCTCTTTATCAAACAACTCAAAGTTTGGGGTGGCGTACAGGAGGAACTTTGTTTCCCTTGCTGTTTATTTAATACCAGCTTTAGGTTTACCAAAAATAAAAAATAAAAAATGTTACCATAATACAGCTAGTTCCCATATATCCTCCCCTGCTTTTTTAACACGTGTCATAAGTACTCCAAAATCATTCCAGAGCGGCTACAATTGTATAGGGGATGTGGTGAGGCTGGTAAAAATGCCCCAGGGGATACCTGGTGTGCACTTGCTCTGGAGCCAGGAAGAAGCAGCCTGCCCGCTGCTCTACTTTCCCAGGGGAAGAAGGAGGATGAGCAGGAACCAGATACCGCAAAGATTCATGCCAAATCTCTGTCCCTTCCCCAATTTGCTGCAAATTGTAGGTGGGTCATGTGACTCTGAAACCAAGGCACCATTCCTTTTCAGATGGCAGGATATGATCAAAGCCACTGCACCCCTTAAAGGATCAAGGCCCCAACCTTGAGGTTGTATCTCTGAAGGGAAAACTATGCCAGGAGGCAGGCACTGCTACCATGTGTCCTGGACAGTTCCTTCTTGCTGATCACCCCACTATCTCCTGGGACATTATTTCCCTTGAGACTGCTGTAAAAACCACTTCACCCTTCTCCCCTGTGTACTTTCTTACCACTCCCAATCCTTCCAACATACCCTCTAGGCTGACTCTGAGAATAGAAACACCACTTTTTTTTACAAAGAAGGAAAATGATACAGGCGGAGAGAGATGCGTGAGGCCACATACTATACGGCGCTTGGATTAGGTCACTCTCCAGCTCAAAAATTGTCAGTGGCTCCTACTGCCCAGTCAATTGAGTTCAAAATCCCTATTCCGACTTTCAAGTCCCTTCATAGGAGAGCTTCAATTCATCTTGACAACCGCAGTTTCCCTACACCATCCAGTAAAAGAGAGCCAGCAGCTGTTCTTCAAGCAGGAAAGGCCTTTCCCATCTTCGTTTACTCTGGTCTTTCCCCCTGGAAAGTCCTCCTGCCCCTTCAAAGTCTGGGGTGTTGTTCAGAGCCCATCTCAAATGCCACATGCACCTTTAGGCACACATACACCCACTGGCACGTCCCTCCTTTTCTTATAATGATCTCCCTTCCTTTATGACTCATAGCACTTTATACCTTTTTCATGGCAGTTGGCCTACTGTACTTAAAAAAAAAATTTTTTTTTTATTTTGAAAGGATTGTAGATTCACAGAGAGCTGTAAGAAATAACACAGATGAATCCTGTGTACCTCTACCCAGTTTCCCCCAATGGTAGCATGTGGCAGTATTACAGTACCATATCATAACCAGGACGCTGACACCGACTGCACTTTGCCTGTCACCTTGTCCTGCCTTTCGCCGGCTGTCACTCTCAGAGGGGAAGGGCTCTGTTCCCCTCTTCCTCAGCGTTCTCGTGAGGTTACCCCTTCCTTTCTCACAGCCTTTCAGCCTCAGGAAGGAAGGGACACTGGCTCCCTGTGACCATTGCTGCCGTGTCGCTCCAATTTTTCCAAATGTCAGTGGTCTTATTTTATTTATTGGGGACTTAGGAGCATTCCCTTTAAACATCGTGGCCTCCCTGAGATAGCCACCGTTCTGTCCTCTTTTCTGGGCATGCACAAGCGAACTGGATCTCAGTTGAGGGCTGTTAAGCTCGGCAGGGACAAATGTCTTCCTCGAACGCTGCCTCCCCACGCCCCGTCCCCGTCCCCACGCGGCCCCGAGGCCACCTGTCGGGGGCTTAGGATGGAGCCTCCCGGAGCCGCCCTGGCCCCTCTGACTTGTGTGAAGTCTTTGGTTTGGGTTGCGGGGGGCGGCACCCCTGTGGCCCTGCGTGGGCGGCGCTCCCCGCGCCCCACTCTTGCGACCTGGGGACCTGCCGCTCGCGCCACTTCCTGAGCGCGTCCC
>NW_007726561.1:76546-80377 GCF_000696425.1 Galeopterus variegatus | reverse complement strand
CGCCCGCCCCGCAGCCCCCTCGCCCGCCGCCCGGCCCGGCGCCCTCCCGCCCCGCCACATGCAGGCCGCCGCCCTCCCCGAGGACATCCTTTGGCTGCTGGAAGGTAACGCCCCGGCCCAGCCCAGGCCCCCTACCTTGACCCCTCTGGGAGGTCCCTTCAGGGCGGCACAGGAGACACCAGGCCTCTCCAGGCAGGGCTTTCTTTCCAGCTCCATCACTCGCCTTTTTCTAGAACCTCAAGGCTTCTAGAGTCCTCAAGCCCCCAGGTTCCATCCTCGCACCTCAGGGTCCCCTTCATTCCCTCTAGTTCCACATTTTCTTTTTCCTCAAGGCGTCTCCACCCCTCCACTTAACCTCACAGGCTTCTAAACTCTTGCAGGCCAGGTCTTGGTCCACCATGCCACCTTGCCTGGTCTTCAACCTGTCCCTTTCACCCCAGAACTCCCTGGCCGATGTCTGTAGAGTTTTACACCTCGCTGCCCTCCAGCCCTGGCTTGATCAGCTCTCACAGAAGTCCCTGCACCTTCGGGCTCAGAGGTCCCTCAGGTTCTCGAGGGGGCTGTGAGGAGCTCATGGGATCTGTAGGCCAGGGCCTGGTGCTTAAAGTGAGTTTTTGTCGGTGCCAGAACCCCAGGCCTCCCTTTACCAGCCTGCGGACTTCCAGGGGTCTCACTGTCCAACTCAAGGCAGGTTCGTTTCTTCCTTTTCTAGAAGTGCCCCATTGTGGTATATTCATGTTCAAAGTACGGTGTCTAAGCAGTCCTTTAAAGAGTTAAGGCTGTACTCACTAACAGTCAGCACATACTTCCAACACTGCTAATGGGCAATGTCATCTGCTCGGTTCACACTTTTCATGGTGAAAGTAATTTTTAGTTGCTTTCCTGTAACTGACCTTCTAGGGAGGACAGAGGCCTGGAATCTACAGTTGCATGAGAGTCCCAGGAGGAAACTGTTCAGAATTGAGCCTTTTAGCATCTAAGTGACGTATCTGACACATATTTAACAGATGGCCTGCTTCAGGCAGGTTATACTTTTGGCAAGAAGTATTTTTTAGTTTCTCTCAATTTAATTGAATTTATATCTCCATTACCTTGTTATCTTGGTATAAATGCCTTCTCATCAAATATTTGGCAAGTCCTTCTGGTCTCTGTAGGACTGTTTCCATTCTGGATTGCTTCTATGTAAAAGCTGTCAACCAGATATTTCTTTTGAGGTGAGGTTTCCAAAATCCATTTTACTCATGACCTGAGTTAATATAAACTTTAGGAGGAGAAAACTATTTGCAGGGTAAAAGAACATCATCTGGGCAACTAAGAAGAAGGAATCCAGCCTTTCCCCTTTGCTGTTGGTTTAATATTAGACTTGTGAAGCAAGGCTGCAGTTGTCTTTGGTTCCTAGGAGAGAAGAATCTGTGGCAAAAAGTTTAACTCTGCCCTTGCATTTAAAGATTCTTCTTATTGGTATCTGTCATTTGATGAGAGGAAACTTATTTTATAAGCTTGTTACACTATACTTCAGTTTTGTGTGCAGCCTTGGTAGAAAATTTCTTTTTATTTTCAGAGGCTTGCAATGAAATCCACTCCTTCAACATTTTTGATGTACAGTTCTGTATTGTTCAAAACTGACACTTTGGTAAACAACTCATTTCTGCACCTGCCACCTTCTTTTAGCTTAGATTATTTTCTTGTTAGCTGAGTGTTTTTAATTGAAGTCTTCAGATCTCCTTCTAAAGCAGAACCTTTATTTGCTGACAAGTAGACCAGGGTATGAATGGAGATTAATTGCATGTCACAGACTTCTGTATCAAACTTGCTGTGTCTTAACAATCTCTGTTGGTGCTCAGGTCTTTAGAATATACAGAGGAGTCTGAGGCTAAATTATCAGGAGCTTCGTTGGTTAATGTATTTCTTTAAGGCTTGTTTGTTTGTTTGCTAATAGGGTCTGAGATTGAAGTAGAGAAAACATGTAAAGTGGAATTCAACCAATGATTTTATTGAAAAATGTTTGAAGAATTTTTTGGGGGGATGTTTCTGTCATAATAGCCACGTGTTGGTTATAGGTTTTATTTTTTATGGAACACAGTCTTTGGTGTAGACCAGCGGAATTATTCACTGTGTTACAAATAATTTGTGGATATTAGTAAACCCAAACGGCACCAATTTGTCATCTGTTGCTCTTTACTTGTTATGGAACACAGTCTTTGGTGTAGACCAGCGGAATTATTCACTGTGTTACAAATAATTTGTGAATATTAGTAACCCCAAACGGCACCAATTTGTCATCTGTTGCTCTTTACTTGTCTCCTCTGCCACACACTTTTTAAGGTTAACTGTTGACAATTAGAAAATATGTAGGTCCTGATCTCTATATAGTCACTCAGTGGGAGGGAGTCACAGGATGTGAGAGCCGCAACTGCCACATGACTGTGGGGGTGGAGTTTCCACAATGAATTATTACTTTCATAAACCAAGGCATAAGCATTTGCTCTGTGATTTAATGCTGGCCATCACAGCCATAACTTAAGCATTTATTTATTTATAACTACACGAGGATAAATGACACGGGCATTTTTTGACATAATATGTGCTTTTAAAAACAAAATATGCAAAGCATTGTGAAAGGTTTATACCAAAATTTTGCATAATGAAGAAGGGAACAGACATTCTGAAGGTCTAAAATTAATTTTGTTTAAATATAAAATTTTAAACATTTGAAAATGTTTCATTTGACCCAGAAACCCCACTTCAAGGAATCTGTTCCTGAAATGAAAGGACGTGAAGTATATGCACAAGGGTCCATCCTAAATGTCCATGAGTTGGGAAAGGCAGGGGATGGTTGAATGAACTGTGAAACATTCATCTTATGGAATACTTTGCAGCCATTAAAAAGGATGCAATGGATCTCTATATATTGGCGGATGCAATGGATCTCTAAATATCAATTTGGAAAACATCCATGGCATGTTTTTAAGACTAAAAAGCAAAATGCACAATAGTGTATGTAATATCCCATTTTTGTTAGAAAACAAAAAACAAAATAAAAAAGCCTCATATATATTTGTGTAAGCCTAGGAAGAAGTAAAAATATAGATATATACCAAGCTGTTAACATTGGCTTCCTTGGGAGGGGAGTGAGAGTTTGGAGGAGGGAGAAGTTATTTTTACTTTATGCTTCTTCGTGTTGTTTGAATTGTGACAGTGATCATGTATTACTTTTGTAATCAGGAAAAAACAACCAGTATGGTTATTTTAAATAAAAAAGAAGAAACAAAAGACCAATAAAAGCTCAGAGAGGTCAGAGTGCTAAAGGGTCATTAACCATGGTTGTGGTTATGCTTTTCTCTTTTTAGCCCTAAGGATTGTGGACAGTGGGGAATTTAAAAAAGAAATGCTCTCTTGGATTTTTGGCAAATGTTAAAGCGATGAGAGGCTTCTAGAATAACACAGGAAACAGCTTCCCCAGATAGACTCCGTCAAGCTCTCAAATAGAAATAGTAACTAGTCCTCTATCACAAGTACCTTATAGATAAGTAAAATGAAGGGCGTCTTCTGCTTTATTGAAAGAGGAGGAAATATTCAGGTCTGTTTTCAAGTAATAGGGCTTCAGATGTAGAAGTTATCTTTTTGTTTTTGTTTTGTGATAACCGCACCGAAAACAAAAGCAATGAAGTGTCGGCAGTTTGCATAATCTTTGTTCTACAGATATAAACATAATCAGTCTCTTCTTCCTGGTCTTTCTAGCACCATTTTTTTTTTCCTTTTTTTGTCTTTTTTACTGACCGGTAACGGGATCGCAACCCTCAGTGTCGCACCTGTACCGGGGACTGGCAA
>NW_007726561.1:72566-76261 GCF_000696425.1 Galeopterus variegatus | reverse complement strand
CCGGGGACTGGCAACGGGATCGCAACCCTCAGTGTCGCACCTGTACCGGGGACTGGCAACGGGATCGCAACCCTCGGTGTTGCGCCCGCACCACGCTCAGCCAGTGAGCGGGAACCGGTCTCCACATGGGATCCGAACCCTCGGCGGGAGCGCCGCCGCGCTCCCAAGCGGCGCACTCTCCAGTGCACCACCGGGCCGGCCCTAGCACCATTTTTTAAAGTCAGAAATAAGAGGCAAGTATGAAAGAGGTGGAATAGATACTTCTTTGCTTCACAGTTTGTCCTCTGTGATGGGATGGGGCCTACTGCCTTTAGCCTGAAAGCTGATAGGTCCCAACTGCCTCCATGGTACCTAAAGAATATGGATTTAAGCCAAAATAACATCAACAACCTGGTTACTTGTAGTAGCAATTGCTGCATTAACACTGATTCTGATGTGCCTGTGGTTACTTATTTTTAAACTTCTTTGCAAAGAAGCAGTCATTAATCATTTCCTCGCAGATTGTTCCCCAGATTTGTATTGGCTGACGCAGCCAACCATAAAATTCTTTTCAATATAGTAAAGCTCAACTATGGGGAACTTGCAGAAATGAGTTATTCTGTGCTCTTTAAGCACTCTTTTATTTTATATAAACATTTGTGACCAAATTTTTTCTAAAATGAGTTAAGAACTTTTCTTATTCCTTTAACTAATTAGTCTATATTCAAATGGACCTCTTTATAACACTTTTTAACTCAAGGTTGTTATAGTGAATATGTATTATCATACCTTATGGGGATATATTGAATTGTTTAGGGATGTTTTGGCCATACTTGCCCCTGAACTGCTTTGTGAGTGTCTATGTCTGCTTTATATTTTTATTTTTGTTATTCTCTTCCTACTGTTAGGCTGAGGCCTATTACTCTGCACTGTTGTTGTGTATCTGCATCCGCAGTGCTTCTGGAATATCAGATAACCTAGTTTGCTGGAATTAAGATATATGTAAAAGAAGATATAAAAGGGCTTTCTTGTTGAATGAAGTACCTAAGCCTTTAGGCATGGGCTTTGTGACGTGTGTTTTGGCTGCTCAAAGTGTTTTTTGCTTAATTTTTTTTTCCTTTTTGTCTTTTTTACTGACTGGTAACAGGATCGCAACCCTCAGTGTCGTGCCCATACCGTGGACCGGCAACGGGATCGCAACCCTCGGTGTTGCGCCCGCACCGCGCTCAGCCAGTGAGCGGGAACCGGTCTCCACATGGGATCCGAACCTTCCGCGGGAGCGCCGCCGCGCTCCCAAGCGGCACAGTCTCCAGTGCACCACCGGGCCGGCCCTGCTTAATTTTTAATACTGGATTGTTTTCCAGATAGGTGAAGTTACTGGGTCAGTTGAATTCTGAAAGATGAGATATGACTATAGTTTTATTTCTTTTTTATGCTAAATATTTCTGATTATAAAAGTAATAAGATTTGTTGTAGAAAATCTAGAAAACACGCAATAGTATACGGTTACCCAGAGTCAACAATTGTTAAATTTCCATGTATTTCTTCCTGTCTTTATTATACATGCATATTTTAAGAGTTGGACATACTATATGTACAGTCTAAATACTAATTTTTCCACTTATAATTTTTCACCTATCATTATCTTCTGAACTTTTTCCTAGGTTATTGCTATAGTCTGAATGTTTGTGTCTCTCCCAAATTTATAGGTTGAAAACCTAATTATCAGTGTGATGGTGTTAGCCTTTAGGAGGTGATTAGCACTCATGAATGGGATTAATGCCCCTATAAAAGGGACTCTGAGAGCTGCCTTGTCCCTTCCACTTAAGGATGCAGCTGGAAGGTGCCATATATTTACCAGAAAGCAGGCCCTCACTGGACAGTGACTCTGCTGATACCTTAATCTTGGACTTCCCAGTCTCTGGAACTGTAAGAAATAAATTTCCGTAGTTTATAAGATACCCAGTTTGTGGTATTTTGTTATAGCAGCCCAAATGGACTAAGACAATCATTAAATGGGTTTTTTTTTTGCCTTCAAGTAATTTAAAAGTTATACATTCTGTTTTTATTCCATAGATAGTTTTACCCTAATGGCTTAAAACAAAAATTGAACCACATCTCTTTGATTAGCAATATTAATAATAAAACAGTATCTTTTGGTTCTTTGCTCCAGTGTGAAATGTGAACTTGCTGATATGAGAGGATTATTAATGTTTTTATTATGTATATTGTATTGCAAGAATTATTTTTGACATTTGCATAATATTTAAAACTATAGTTGCAAGGAACATTACAAAGACTATTTTTTTTTCCTGTTTAACTTTGCTTACTCATTGCTTACTTTCGGTACCATGGCTTTTTCATTCTTGAACTCTTTATCTCTTTAGATATTTAGAATGTGCCGTCCAATATAGTAGTCACTAGCCATATGTAGCTATTTAGATTTAAATTAACTAAAATTAAATGAAACCAAAAAAAATAGGCTCCTCGGTTGCACTAGCTACATTTCAGCTGCTCAGTAGCCACGGTATATTGGACAGTGTGTGAAGTCCTAGTAGGTAATGATCTAGAATATAATGCTGAGTGAACTTACCAGAAGGGTACTTTGATAATATACTTTCTGAGCCCCTGCATGTCTGAGAACGTGTCTCTCTTGTTTCACATAATCTCAGCTGTGGGCATGAAGTTCTGGAGTCACACTCTTCCTCTTTCTTTCCCTTCCCCTCAACTTAACTTCTGGAAGTTGTCCCATTATCTTCTGGTCTTCAGTATTGTGGAGGAGAAGTCTGATGCCAGCCTGATACATTTCTTTTATAACCCATTCCTCCCAATCCTTGCCTGGATGTTTATAGGATAATTTTCTTTGCTCTCAAAAATGTTATTAGATTGTGTCAAGGTCTTAGACATTTTAATAATTTTGCCTGATGTGTAGTGAACCCTCTTGAGAGATGCATTCAGGTCTTCCTTTGACTGGGGAAGGTCTTCTTGTATTTTCATGCTTCTGTTCCATTTGTTTTATTCTGTCCTACTGGGGTTTATATTGTACTTATATTGGACCCCTGATCTGCTTTCTGTTTCATCTTTTATTGTCATTGCTTTCATTGTGATTTTAAATTCAGCATTTTTAAATTTTTGAAAAAAGTTTTTATGTATTCTTTCCTCATCACTCATTTTAATTTTACCTATAAAGCTCTGGTTTATTCATGTAATGACTTTTTGGATGTTGTTGAGAATATGAATTAGAAATGTTCTCAGTATTTCTTTTTTTTTTTTTTTTTTGTCTTTTGTCTTTTTTCCGTGTCCGGCAACGGATCGCAACCCTCAGTGTCGCCCCCGTACCGGACCGGGGACCGGCAACGGGACCGCAACCCTCGGTGCTGCTCCTGCGCCCTGCTCAGCCAGTGAGCGGGAACCGGTCTGCATGTGGGATCCGAACCCTCGGGCGGGAGCGCCGCCGCGCCTCCCAAGCGGCGCACTTATCCAGTGTGCCACCGGGCCGGCCCATTTTCTCAGTATTTCTTTTTTTTTTTTTTTTTGTCTTTTGTCTTTTTTCCGTGTCCGGCAACGGATCGCAACCCTCAGTGTCGCCCCCGTACCGGACCGGGGACCGGCAACGGGACCGCAACCCTCGGTGCTGCTCCTGCGCCCTGCTCAGCCAGTGAGCGGGAACCGGTCTGCATGTGGGATCCGAACCCTCGGGCGGGAGCGCCGCCGCG
>NW_007726561.1:70375-71550 GCF_000696425.1 Galeopterus variegatus | reverse complement strand
TTTTTTTTTTTTTTTAATTAGGGAAGTCTTATTGACCTCTTTTTTTCTCAGCTGCCTCTCCACAGGAAAACTGCCAGAGATGGCCTTTTGTTTATACTGGTGGTCATCCTTGCTTTTCTTGTTAAGGGAAACTTGTAGGGATTCTTTCACAGTCTCCTCCATTTCTTTGCTTCAGAGTCTAGTGATGATTTCTATGAGAAACCCCGTGGAGGAAGGAGAGAGAACATTAGCTTTGTTGTTTTTGTTGTCACCTAGTCTGCAGTTCACTGAACGTTCCATACTCTTATAGATTCCCAAACATATAATTTTTCTACTCTGATGTCTAAGTTGAAATTTTGTTTTGTAACAAAGGGATTCTTTGAGGTGGCACTTGAAACTTTTCTGAGTCTGTTTGTGTATGATTGAGTATGTATCAGGAAAGATATATGCTCCTTACATTGACATAGAACCATAGAATGCTTGTGTGTGTGTGTGTGTGTGTGTGTGTGTATAAATAGTATTTTTGCATTAATACTTAATTGAAAAAAAGGAAGTTTTATTCTTCTCCTTATGCCTTTTGTTTGCTAAAATTTTTAAAACTTGGTTTTAAATTTGGTGTCACTGGTTGCAGATGGCGGGGGGCTGGGGGGGATAGGGGACGTTGCTGAGGCCCCATCTTGGAAGTACCTAGGCCTTTTGAACTGTAGGTAAGATCTATTCTCCATGGAAGCGCACAGCTCTTCTCAGGATCCAGGTAGTTCTCAAGGAGTGTGCATTCCCGAGGTCATCTTTGCCTCCAGGCTCCCCTGCTTCTACTCATTCTCTTTGTCCTGGGTTGTGTAGGCCTAAACCAGTGGTTGCCAACCGAGGTGATTTTGTCCCTTAGGGGACTTTTGGCAACATCTGGACATATTTTGGTTGTCACAACTTGGGAGGGAACTTCTGGCATCTAGTGGGTAGAGTCTAAGGATGCTGCTGAAGTTCCTGCAATGCACAGGACAGCCCCACAACAAAGAATGATCCAACCCAAATTGTCAACAGTGCCAAGAGTGAGAAACCCTGGCCTAGACATATCCTCTTCCTCAATTTCCACAAAATCCTATTCATACGAAGTCCCTGTGAGTGAAGAAGTCACCACTGGAGGGCCGGCCCGGTGGCGCACTGGATAGTGCGCCGCTTGGGAAGCGCGGCGGCGC
>NW_007726561.1:67673-68843 GCF_000696425.1 Galeopterus variegatus | reverse complement strand
GATGCATTTAAGGCTCTTTTGATGGCATTTTCATGAAACATTCCAATCCAGAATTTCTGAAACCTGTATGCCAGTTCCACATGGTGGTGATTTTGTTTCACTACGTTCAACTTCGTTCTCATTTGGGCACCTTGTGTGTCGATCTCTCCACCAGATTTGCAACACACGATCTCTTACCATATCCCCTATCTGCTCATTGTGACGTTTCCACTTACCCGTTCCAAACAAGAATTTCTGCTTGATGTATGTGAGTTCTACGTGTTGGCACTTTCTTTCAGTGAGTGACACTGAATTATGAATGGGGACCCTTCTCTGAGTATCTTTCACAGATATAGCCACGATTGTTCGGTCCCTCCTTTCCCTTTCTCTCCCTCCCTCCCTGCCTTCCTTCTGTTTTTTCTTCTTTCCTTCCCAGTACTTCATGAAGGTATGACTTACATGCATTTTATGCACTAATCTTAAGTGTTACAACTGGATGACTTTAACATACCTGTGTGATCATTACCTGTATCAAGATACAAACATTTTCATCACCCTAGAAGATTTTCTTTCCAGTCCATATCCCTTCCCAGAGCTCATCACTGTTCTAATTTCTATCACAGTAGATGAGTTTTGCTGTTCTGGAATTTCATACAGTCAGGATGTATTCCTTTGTGTCTGTCCTCAACAGAATGTTTTTGAGATTTATCCATGTTATTGTGTACATTGGTTTGTTCCTTTTTGCTAAGTAGTATTCCATTGTGTGAATATTCCATACTTTCTTTATCCATTCTTCTGCTAACAGACATTGAGTTGTTTTCAGTTTGGGGCTATTCTGAATACAGCTGCTATGAACTTCTTATACAAATTGTTTTGAGAACATAACCACTCATTTCTCTTGGATAAATGTCTAGGAGTAGAATGACTCGGTCATATGGTAGGTGTATGTTAAACACCAAACAGTTTTCCACAGTGATTGTTCCCATTTTATAGTCCCACCAGCAGAGTATGAGAGTTCCAGTTGCTCCATGTCCTTACCAAAACTTGGTATGGAAGTCTTTTTATTTTAGACATTTTGGTGGATGTCATGGTCCATGTACTTAATTACAAAAACAACTCATAGATGTATTTTTATTATAGAGTATTTGCACAGCATAGAAAAATATAGAGGACTTGATTTTTTTTTTTTAA
>NW_007726561.1:53680-66799 GCF_000696425.1 Galeopterus variegatus | reverse complement strand
CTCAGCCAGTGAGCGGGAACCCGTCTGTATGTGGGATCCGAACCCTTGGTGGGAGCGCCGCTGCGCACCCAAGCGGCGCACTGTAGCAGTGCGCCACTGGGCCAGCCCAAGGACTTGATTTTTAAACATAGTAGTGGTAGAGACTTTTCTATACCAATCCACATCTACCCAAGCGGCGCACTGTAGCAGTGCGCCACTGGGCCGGCCCAAGGACTTGATTTTTAAACATAGTAGTGGTAGAGACTTTTCTATACCAATCCACATCTCTATCTATGTATACGAGGGTACTTCAAAAAGTTCTTGGAAGAATAGAATTAAAAGATAAATTTTCCATGAACTTTCTAAAGATGCCTCGTATGTATATTTAAACTGCTGTATAATATTTTACAATTTGTTTAGGTATTCTCCTATTGATGGTTGTTTCCAAATTTTTAATATTTCCACAGTGCTACAGAGAACAACTCTATCTGTGCGTCCTTGTGTACTTGTACAGATATTTTTATAAGATAGATGTTTAGACTCTCAGATAAAGATTGAAAAAGTGTTAATCTTGGATTTCCAAGCTGGCCACTAGTTAAAACTTAAAGTACTGTCTGTGTTTTAGTTTCTGCTATTTGTTTTCTCTGTGTTGTGAGTGTACAGGTGTTTTCATTTTTTCCTCTACAGGAGGTAGAAGGAGAATTAAAAATATAAACACAACACATTTCTTGGGTCATAGGGCATAAACAATCAGCAGGTTGAAGCAAACCATAACCAGAACATGCTGACAATTTCGCTATTGCATGCTGACAGCTTCCTTCAAGCCAAAACAAAGCTGGTATGATTTTAGCCTTGCCAACAAGTTTTACCTCTTAATAAAGGCAAATAATGCATATGCCTTAAGAATGACGATTCATTGCCAGATCAAAAATTTAGTGGAATGTTTAAAACAAGTTCTAAACAAACTGAAAGTCACCCCCCCAAACCCATGGTTCTTTTATTTAATTGGTGTGAAAATAGACAAGACAAAGTTTCCATGAAGGCTTCCATTAATAGGGCAAGAAAATTAAACAAGGAAGTTTTAGAGGTTTGATTTTAGTGAGGTATTTAAGAATGACAACAGGAATCCTAGTGGTCTAATCCCTTCAGTCTACCTGTGACAAGGAATCAGGAATTATTGTTTTTGTTTCTACTAGAAGCTGTTAATGAGACTTTATAGAAGTTGGATTACCAACTAATCTGGTTTATTCTGTAAAATAGCAATATGTAACTTAAAGGGGTAGTTGTGACATTTAATTAAATGTGTGAAATACCCAGATACTCTTGAAAGAAATGTGGTTTTCTATTGTTTCCAGGGTGGAGATTGTTTTGGTTTGGCAGGCATTGGTTGCTAGGCATGGCAAGGTGGATAGGCCTATCCTATTACTAGAAAGGATGTTTTACTGTTAGCAGTTCATAAATGGAAGACCTGGGGCTGATGCAAGCAGATCCTTACTCCCTGCCCGTCACCGTCAATACAGAGGGCCCCAGGATGTGCCCTGGGAGTCCGTCATCCCCTTGCTCTCCTTTCCTTTTCTCCTCCACAATCCCAATAAACCTTTTCTATCCCCCACCCTGCTCTTCCCCACAGAGGGTCTCATCGCCATCCTGAAGGTCTTTAAGGCTTTAACTGCTTCAAAGTGTTCAGAGTAAAGCATCTACAAGATAAATTAGGCATCTTCTATTTATTTTAAAATGCTTAGGTATCATTGAAAATTTAAGAGAAGATGAGGCTGAAATAGCATCCTGCTCCTAGAATTTTTAAAAAACCAATAAATTATTTTCCAATGTTCACTTAGGTATTTTTTTAATATAAACAATGTTTTAACTGGAAAAACAGGCATATTTTTTAGGCTAATTCCCAGGCCATCCTATTTTTTAAAAACTACTTTGCAAGTATTATACCTGGAGGAGAGGACTATAGACACAATATTTTGATAGGGGCCTATCTTCCAACTTGCGCCTCCAGAAACTCTTTCCCTGCTGAAGCCTGGGCGTCTGTCCTTTCCATCTGCTTCTTCCTCTTTAGCCAGGGAGAACACACGCTTTATCTCCCTCCTCCCCAACTCCAAATCCAACGATGACTTGGGGAATGACTCCAATAGGTAAGGCTGGGAAGGGGGCGAGGAGCTGACGGGAGCCAGGTTAGTGTTTGGAGGATTAGAGAAAAGAACATTTAAGGTGACACGTTGAGAATGGGCAGGGGGCCCACCTGGAGGGAAGTGAGAACCAGTGGGAAAAGGGGGAAGAATTTCCTCTTCTCATGTTCCCCTCTCCTCTCCCTCTCCTGTCCTTTCACCTCCAACTCCATCTTCCCATTGAGAGTGTGGCTGTCAACAGATTTGGATGTGCTATGATAAGAGGAGGGTGCTAGGGGATGGGGTGAAGAACGATGGCAGAAGTCAGCAGAGGGTTGTTGAAGTAAAAGGAGAATTAAATTAGCAACAACAAGGGAGAATGGACATTTCTGTGATCTTGCCCAGTCAGGACAACCATTCACACTTAAAGAGCATTTGCACGTACTTGGGAATTCTTTTTCCTAAAGAGAGGGCCTGAAATATTGCCCAGCATTACACTTTGTAGAATTAACATGGTGGGTCATTTTGACCTGTGCTAAACCTGTTACCCATAGAAGAAAATCTCAAGTATTTTCTTGGGTATAATGCTACTATAGGCAGAAATTTATACCGTTCTTTTTAGAAATGTGAGTTCTGCTTTAGTAGTTCAAATACCTTTACAAAATATCCCCTTTAGGAACCTTTAATTGGTATTTGGTTGCTGGAATTGTTTTCAATAGCATTTGCTCATTCATCCTGTCTCCAAATAAGAGGTCGACTGAAGCAAACTTTGAGTTTTAGAAACATATCAACAAAAAACATTTGCAACTGTTAGGGAACACCGACTTACACATTTTTTTCTTTTCAGCGTTATTAGTATCTTTACTTAGGAAACAGAAGGAGGCAACCTTAATCTTTTAGTAGTTTGAACAATGTGACCTGTAAGATATCATTCTTCTCCAAATGAACAAAAGAGTAGCCTTGTAAATGGACAAGGTCAGAGAATTTGGGAGAATGTCAGAAACTTTCACCAGTCTACAAAACCTGGTGGTCTTGGGTGCATCCTGCCAAGGCAGAATCTTTTCAGCTGGCCTTAGATTTTATAGTGGTTTTATAGGAGTGTGACGATCGTGTCATGTCTCCAGTGTTACACATACTCCCCGTTCCCTTGTCCTTCAGTTATCTTTTCCTATTTTCTTCTACTCTGACTTCCTGGAATAGATGTCTATAATAATTTTTGTTTTAGGGCAGCTATGAATTATAATAGGAAGATACATCATTGCCAGAGCTGTGTTTACCTTTTAAATATGGGAATTAAAATTATTGTATATTACTTTTAGTACAGAATACTGCTGGAATAGATGTCTATAATAATTTTTGTTTTAGGGCAGCTATGAATTATAATAGGAAGATGCATCATTGCCAAAGTTGTGTTTACCTTTTAAATATGGGAATTAAAATTATTGTATATTACTTTTAGTACAGAATACTGTATATTGCCACAAGCTTACCTTCCAGATTAATCTCTGACTACCTTCCCCCTCACTGCTGACCTTTATGTTCTGCTCTCCAGGTTGAAATTCTTTCAGTCTCTCCAAGTGAACAGCCACCTCTCACCTCTGGACCTTTGCACATGGTGTCCCCGGTGCCTTTTCCTCATCTCACTAACTCTCCTCCCCAGCCCACCCCCCCCAACCCATAGACTTGGCCTGATAATTTGGAGGTTCAGATGAAAGATCAGTTCTCTGAGTGGTCTCCTTTGACCTAACCTTCCCCTCTGGACTAGGTGCCTCTACCATGGGCCTGTACACCCATCACTTCCTTATTATAGTTACCATAATTTATTCTTTTTTTTTTTCCTTTTTGCCTTTTTTACTGACCGGTAACGGGATCGCAACCCTCGGTGTTGTGCCCGCACCGTGCTCAGCCAGTGAGCGGGAACCGGTCTCCACATGGGATCCGAACCCTACTCAATAAAGATTAGGTTAATGAATGAATGGATTGAACCCAATATATATTTTTATTTGTAAAACATTAAAATTGTACTATACACCATTTTTTAAATCAATAGATTTTACTTTTTAGAACAGTTTTAGATTTACAGAAAAATTGAGCAGATAGTACAAAGTTCTCCCATTCCTCCTTTGGACCCCAGTTTCCTTAATTATTAACATTTTCCATTAGTATGGTACTTTTGTTACAATTAATGAACCAATACTGACACTTCAAAAAAATTATTTATTTATTTATTTATTTATTTTTACATTCTAAGATGTTGTTGCAGAGCAGTTGGTGGGGAGAGGGAAAGGGGAAGGGGGAAGGAAATAGGGTAGGAGTAGGAAGGAGGGGGCTTCCAGTGGGGGCTTGGTCATGCTGAGCTGGATGCAGATGTCAGGGGGATGTGTTTGAAGCCCTCGGCCCCCCACTGCCCCAGTTTGGGAGCTTGGTGGTCATTACTTGTCTTGGTGCAGGCACTGTGGAGGTGTGGCTGAGGCCCTCGACCCCCCGATCACCCTGGCTTGGGAGTCTGGAGCACTTCCTCCTGGGCTGACTGCGGATGTCTGGGGAGCATGGCTGAGGCCATCAGCCCCCAGTGCTCTGGCTCAGAAGCCTGTGATGCATTATTAACTAAAATCCATAGTTCATGCAGTTTTCCTTTGTTTCTACCTAATGCCCTGATGGGGAAATTCACGTGGAAATCTGATCCCAAATGTGGCACTGTGGGAAGCTGTTTGAGTCATGGGGGCAGATCCCTCATGAATGGAGTAATGTTCTCCCTGGGGGAGGAGGGGTAGTGAGTGAATTCTCGCTCTATTAGTTCCCAGGAGAGCTGGTTGTTTAAAAGACCCTGGCACCTCCCCTCTCTCTCTTGCTTCCTCTCGCCATGTGATCTGCTTGTACCCACTGACTGCCTGCCACTTTCTGCCATGAGTAGAAACAGCCTGAAGCCCATGCCAGATGCAGCTGTCCAAATAAACCTCTGTTCTTTATAAATTACCCAGTTTCAGGTGTTCTGTTATAGCAACAAAAAACAGACTAAAACATGCCCTTTTTTCTGTTCTGGGATCCTATCCAGGATACCTCATTTAATTTATATCTCCTTGAGTTCCTCTTGGCTATGATCGTTTCCCAGACTTTCCCTGTTTTTGGTGACCTTGACAGTTTGAGGAGTACCGGTCAGGCATATTGTAGAATGACCCTCTATTGGAACTTGTCTTATGTTTTTCTCATGATTAGACCAGGGTTATAGGTTTGGGGGAGGAATATCACAAAGGTAAAGGGCCATTCTCATCACATCCTATCAAGGGTACATACTTGTCAACATGCCTTATTGCTGTGGATGTTGACCTCGATCACCTGGCTGAGGTAGTGTCTGTCAGGTTTCTCCACTGTAAAGTTACTCTTTATTCCACCTTTCCATACTGTACTCTTTGGAAGGAAGTCACCATTTGTAGCCCACACATAAAGAGTGGGAGTTATGTTCCCCCCATTTAGGGTGGAGTATCTACATATTTGGAGTTTTCTGAACTAGAGATTTGTCTCTTGTCTCCCATTTATTAATTTATTCAGTCATTTATTTATATTAGTATGGACTCATGGATACCTATTTTATGTTTTGGGTTGTATTCCAATATTGCTGTATTTTGTTGCTCAAATTGTTCCAGCTTTTTCCATTGGGAGCTCTTTCAGTTCGTTCCTGTGCCCCTTTGACATGTTCAATATGAGAGAGAGAGACAGAGAGAGAGAGTTTGCAGCACTTCCTTACTTTCTGGCACCACAGAATGCTGCAGGCTCATCCTGTCTGTTTCCTGGAGGTCAGTCCTAGAGGCCAGCCATTTTCCAAGGAGTCTTGGTTCCTTTTATTGAAGATTGGTATTAGAAACCAAGATGTGGGTGCTAGATGTGCTCATCGTTACTGCTTTGTTATTTATTTTAAGCCCTCCCAGCTGACAAAGCAAAGAAATATATGTGTGTATAGTACCCTGATATATATACGTATCTATAAATATTTCTGTGTGTAACCATCTGTATCTACAGAAAGTTAAACATGCGTTCTTACTGAGGTCTCCAACTCTAATTCACTACCTTCTGGATCGTTCTAGACTCTTCTCCTTTCTATTCTTGCTACTTGCTTCTGTCCTTTCCATTCCAATAGTGAGAAACCTGGCACCTACCACTCTCTATTTACTTAATTGTTCAATTAGAGTAACCACGTATAGAAGTATAAGAATTGTTAACCTGTACACCTGTGGCAAGCAACTTTATTGACTAGAATCCAGTATTTATGTGCAGTTCCTTTTGCCTTTAGTCTTACTCATTTTCTTTCTTTTTTTTTTTTTTGTCTTTTTTCGTGTCCGGCAACGGATCGCAACCCTCAGTGTCGCGCCCATACCGGACCGGGGACCGGCAATGGGATCGCAGCCCTCAGTGTTGCTCCCGCGCCTCGCTCAGCCAGTGAGCGGGAACCGGTCTGTATGTGGGATCCGAACCCTCGGCAGGAGCGCCACCGCGCTTCCCAAGCGGCGCACTATAGCAGTGCGCCACCGGGCCGGCCCCTAGTCTTACTCATTTTCAAAGCTACTTAAGTCAGCACGTTTTCCCCATCCCCTTTAGTAAGGTATTTCGTACATTTATAATATAGTTAGATTATGTTGTTATAGTCTACATTCTTTCTTGTGATCTCTCAACCTTCTAAATAATTTATTTTAGAAATTTACAGACATTAAGGCTCCCTCTTTGTGTTGTAAAGTTCTATAGGTTTTGACAAATACAGAATATCATGTATACACCATTACAGTATCATCCAGTATAGTTTCACTGCCTTAAATATCCTGAACTGCACCTATTTATCCCTCCCCCAATCTCTTGAACCCCTTGCCAACCACTAATCTTTTAAAAGTATCTATAGTGTTGCCTTTTCCAGAGTGTCATAGAATTGGAATCATACAGTTTGTAGCCTTTTCAGATTGACTTCTATGACTTAGGAATATGCATCTAAGGTTTGTCTTTCCATTCTCTGAACAGTGTTTGCAGCTTTGTTTTTTCATTCTTTTAACAGTGTCTTTCTTAGAGTGAAAGTGTTCTATTTTTTTTTTTTTGTGACCAGTAAGGGGATTGCAACCGGCCATCCCTATATAGGATCTGAACCCGCGGCGGGAGCGCTGCTGTGCTCCCAGCGCCGCACTCTCCCGAGTGCACCATGGGGTCGGCCCGAAAGTGTTCTATTTTAATGAAGTCTAAGTTGTTAGTTGTTTCTTTTATGTGTCATGCTTTTGGTGTCTCATCTAAAAACTCATTGCCAACCTCAAGGCTGTCTAGATTTTCTCCTATGTTATTTTCTAAGGTTTTACATTTACGTCTATGAACCGCTTTGAGTTACTTTTTGTGAAAGGTGTAGGAGCTATATCTAGATTTCTTTTGCATATGAATGTCCAGTTGTTCCAGACCATTTGTTAAGAAGACTACCCTCTCTTCATTGAACTGCCTTTGCTTCGTTGTCAAAGATCGGTTGACTATGTATATCGTGTGGGTCTATTTCTGAGTTCTCTGTTTTGTTTCATTGATCTGTGTGTCTGTTCTTTCAACGGTACCACTCTATCTTGATCACTATAGCTTTGTAGTAAGTCTTGAAGTCAAGTAAAGTCAGTCCTCCAATTTTCTTCTTCCTTCTCCTCCTCCTTCAGTATTGTGTTACAAATATGCTGTGAGAATATTTGAATCCCTTAAAAATTTTTCTCCATGAATATTATTTTTAAAGGACTATATAATATTTCATCATATGGATCTATAACCAATAACCAATATTAAGTGGAAAAACTTCAGAATATTTGATATCTCATTTTTGTAATGCAGATTAACATGTCATGGTAGCATAGAATAAAAACTGAAAGAATGGTGGGATTTCAAGGAATTTTGATTTCCTTCCTCATACTAATTTCTTTGTTTTCCAAACTTTCTACAATGAGCATCTATACCTTTTTTTTTTTTTATTAGGGGGAAAGATAAAATGTTTGTGTTTAGTTTCTAAATTTGAGAAATGTATTTTCTTCCTTTTCTCTCAGTCTATCTAAATACTTTAATGGTTACATAGTATTCAAATATGGGTGCACCATAATTTATTTACCAATAGTTACCACTTAATATACCGAGAGAAGCAGTACAAGGTCGTAATTAACAGCTTAGGTTCTGGAGCCAGACTACCTGGGTTTATATCTTGGCTGCATCACTTGCTAGGTGTGTAACCCAAGTGTGAGTTTCTTAACCTTTAGTTTTCTCATTGAGAAAATGGGACTATAGTATCTACCTCACAGGTAGCCCAATGTATACTGATGTGACATGACATATGTTTATATTAGAAAAGATTTTGTTTTAAAAAGGTTGATTGCTTAATAGAAAACCCACCAGATAGATAGTAAGCTTGGTTAAGTAAGGAGGTGATATATATATATATATATTTTTTTTTTCCTTTTTGTCTTTTTTCATGACTGGTAACGGGATTGCAACCCTCAGTGTCACGCCCGTACCGTGACCGGCAATGGGATCGCAACCCTTGGTGTCGCGCCCGCACCGCGCTCAACCAGTGAGTGGACTGGTCTCTATATGGGATCCGAACCCTGGGCGGGAGCGCCGCCGCACTCCCAAGCGCCGCACTCTACCGAGTGCGCCACCGGCCCGGCCCCAAGGAGGTGATATATTGAAGGACATAATTGCCAATTCTTCTCACTATTCAGTGGTGAGTAATTGTGAAGTACGGTAGTGAAGTTGTTCAGGCACCTTCAGATCACGTTCACTAGGAGTAGCATCGTCTATTCAACTGAAGAGCAACCGTATTATATATCAGCCTGTAATTTTCTTTCCTTAATATCTCCACCACGTTTTGGTATCAGGGAATGCCGGCTGCATAAAATAAGTTGGAAAGTCTTCCCCCTCCTGTATTTTCTGAAAGAGTTTGTGTAACATTGGCATTATTTATACCTTATATGTTTGATAGACTTTGCCTGTGAAGTCATCTGGGGCTGACTTTTCTTTCTGGAATTTTTTTTTAAACAAAGCATTCACTTTCTTTAATAGCTATAGGGCTATTCAGATTTTGGGTTTTTTTGAGTGTACATTTTGGTAAGTTGTGCTTTTCAGATCTTTTTTCTGTTTCATAAAAAATTGTCAAATTTATTGGCAAAAAGATGTTGATAATATTCCTTCATTATTCTTTTTACCTCTGTAGGATTTTTCATATTATCCCATCTTCATTCTTGATATTGATAATTTGTGTGTTTTTTTCCTTTGATGAATCTTGTTAGGTGTTTATCAAATTTATTCATCCTTTAAATGAACCAACCGGTATTTTTTTCTGCTTTCTATTTAATTGATTTCTGCTATCTTTATTATTTATTTTTCTTACTTGGAGTTTAATTTGCTCTTCTTTTTCTAGTTTCTTAAGGTGAAAACATAGACCATTGATTTTTAAACTTCCAATATAAGCATTTAAAGCTATACATTTCTCTTAAGTGTGTGTTTAATTGCATCCTGCAAATTTTGATGTTGTATTTTATAATCATTCAGTTTGAAATGTTCAGTGTGTTTAGAGAAGAATATTTCTTCTTTGATCTATGTTATTTCAGATTGTTGAAGCTTTTTAGATATCTTATTGTTACAGACAAGATGCTGTAAGGTTTTATATTTTTCGTATTTTTTAAGACTTATTTTATGGCCTGGAATATGGAATATGTTAGTGAACACTCCATGTGTACTTGAAAAAATGTATATTCTGCAGTCAGGTGTAGTGTTCTGTGCATGTCAATTAGGTCCAAGTAGTTGATGCTGCTGTTTGGGTCCTCTATATCCTTACTGATTTTTTGATTAGTTTTTCTGTTAGTGTCTAAGAGAGGGTGGTAAACCCCCAAATATGGTTGTGGATATGTCTTTGGCTTTACTTTAGTTCTGTTGGAGTGTGCTTCAAGTATTTTGAAGCTCAGTTATTATGTGCATACACATTTGTGATTATTATATCCACCTGATGACTCAGCCCTTTTATCATTATGAAATTGCCCTCTTTTTTTTTTCTTTTTGTCTTTTTTACTGACCGGTAACGGGATCGCAACCCTCAGTGTTGCGCCCGTACCAGGGACCGGCAACGGGATCGGAACCCTTGGTGTGGTGCCCGCACCGCGCTCAGCTAGTGAGCGGGAACTGGTCTCCACATGGGATCCGAACCCTCGGCAGGAGCACCGCCACACTCCCAAGCAGCGCACTCTCCAGTGCGCCACCAGGCCGGCCTGAAATAGCCCTCTTTATCTCTGGTAATACTCCCTGTCTGGAAATCTACTTCACCTGATATTAATATAGCCAGTCCATCTTCCTTATGCTTACTGTTTGCATACTATATAGTTTTTCATTCTTTTACTTTCCACCTATCTGTCTTTGTATTTAAAGTGCATCTCTTGTAGACAGCATATAATTGGGTCTAGAAGGGTTTTTTTTGTTTTTAATTTAAAATTTTAATTGTACATATTTGTGGGGTACAGTGTGTTGTTTCAATACATGCATATATTGTACAATGATTCACTTAGAGTAGATGGTATATCCATCGCCTGAATATTTATCTTTTCTTAGTGGTGATTATGGTCAAAATCCTCTTTTCTAGCTATTTAGAAGTATATGATATAATATTATTAGCTCTAGTCAGCCTAGAACACCAGAACTTATTCTTCCTGTAACTTTGTACCTGTGCACCTGTTAATCCACCTCTTCTCATTCTCCTCTGTCCTCTTCCCTTCCTTGCTTCTGGTAACCATTATTCTACTACTTCTATGAGGACTTCTTTTATTTTTTTGGATTTCACATGGGTGAGATCATGCAGTATATGTCTTTCTGTGCCTGGCTTACTTCACTTAGCATTACGGTCTCCAGTTCCATCCACGTTGCTGCAAATGTGGGTCTTCAGTTTTTCGACATTCTCTGCTTTTTAATTGAAGTGTTTAGTTCACTTACATCTAATATAACAATGGTTATGGATGGATTTGGGGTCTACCATTTTACTATTTGTTTTCCAATTGTCACTTTTTTGTTACACTTGTCTCTTTAAAAAAGTTGATCAAATGCTTTTTTAGTATTTCATTTTAACTTCTCTATTTTTTTTAACCGAACCTCTTTATTCTATTTGTTACGATTGCTCCAGTGATTAGCATTATGCTTCTTATCACTGTCCACTTAGGGTCAACACTGTACCATTAAAGGAGTTTCATTTACTCCCCTCCCCACATCCTCTGTACTATTGTTGCTATGATTTTGAATGTACACATATTATAAAACATGCGGTGCAGTATTATAATCTCTGCTTTAAATTGCCTGTTATCTTTTGAAAAAATTAAGAGGAGAAAAGTGATTGTGTTTTAAATTTGCCAATATAAGAGGGCACTTCAAAAAGTTTGTGGAAAAATAGAATTAAAGATAATACAAATCTTTCCATGAACTTCTGTTTCCCTCTGGTCTCAGTTGCCTTCAGCTTGGTAAACTTCCTTTAGGTTTCTTTTGTGCAGGTTTCCTAGCAAAAATAAAATTCTCTGTTTTTTGTTTATATGAAAAGTGTCTTCTTTTTTTTGCCTTCATATTTTGATGGCTACTGTCACTGGATAGATAATTTGGGGTTGATAGGTTTTTCTTTTAGCACTTTAAATATGTCATTCCAGTGTCTTCTGGACACCATTATTTTTGATGAACCCCATTATTTTTGATCAACTCTCATGCTTATCAGTGTTCTCTTATATGTAATGGGTCATTTTCTCTGCCTACTTAAATTTTTTTCTCCTTATTGTTGTTTTTCAGCAGTTTCTCTATAATGTACCTATTTTTAGGTTTTTTTGTTTTATTTTACTTGAGGTTCACTGAGCTTCTTGAATCCATGAAATTGATATTTTTTTTATCAAACTTGGGAAATTTTTGTCTGTTATTTCTTCTGGTATGTTTTCTATTTTGTTCTCGTTTTGCTCTTCTGGGACTCCAATTATATGTAAGTTATAATGTTTGATATTATCCCACAGGCCACTGAGGTTTTTGCCTGAGGGTGCTCCCCAGCCACTCCACACCAAGCAGGCTGGAAGTACATTTCATCTTACTCTGCAGTTTTTTCTTTCAAGGGTCAAATCCCCTCTAATTCCTGCCTGCATTTGACTCCTGTTTGTGCCTTAAAATAGCTGTTTTTTATATATTGTCTAGTGTTGAAAATTCTTATCTGTGGAAAATTAGTCCAACAGTTATTCTACTATTATCCAGAAAATGATTGATTTTTAAAATATTTACTTTCTGGCTACCCTACTGAATTCTTACAGTTTCTAAAAGGCTTTCAAATTAATAGTTTTATTTGGTTGTAATTTCTGCAAGTAATGATATTTTTTTCTTCTCAGGCTTCTTTTTGTTTAGAACCTCAAGAGTAATGTTAATGGATAGTGGGGGCAGCTGGCAAATCCATCTTGTTTTATACTTTAATGATAATTACTTTAGTTTTTCAGCAATAAGTATGATGCTGATTTGTGATATATATATATATATATTCCTTAGGTTAAGGAGGTATTTCTTTTCTAGCTAGTAACTACAGAGTGGGGAGAAAAAAGGTATTCTTCTACTTTTATTTTACTATAGTTTTGTCACAAATGGATAATAAATACCGTTAGATGAGGTTTTTGTCATTTACCAAGAAGTTTCATAGATTTTCTTTTAACCTATTAATGTACAATGAATTAATAGTATTGGAACATCTTTGTATTTCCAGAATAAACTTTATGTTATTCTTTTAATATACTACTAGGTTTAATTTAGGATTGTTATCTCCATACTAACCTTAAACAGATTCATTTTTGTGCTGTCATTTAGAATTGGGGTTATGCTAATTTTTACCAAATATTTGAGCTTTCTCTTTTTTTCTGTACTCTGGGATATTTTATATAGAATGAGAATTATTTATTACTTAAATTTTTAAAACATATATAAAACTATCTACACTTGAACTTAAAAAAATTTTTGTCAACCTTCGCCCCCCCCCCCCCGCCAT
>NW_007726561.1:48810-53670 GCF_000696425.1 Galeopterus variegatus | reverse complement strand
AACAACAACAACAACAACAAAAAAAAAACCGGCGGCGGGGGGGAGAGGAAGATATAACAACCACAAATTTTTTTGAAGTTCTTACAACAAGAAAATGGAGGGGACACACTTGGGTGGGAGGGGGGAGAGGGAGGAGGGAGGGAGGTTTCGGTGATGGGACATAATAATCAACTACATTGTATATTGACAAAATAAAAATAATAAAAAAAATTAAAAGAACTTAAAATCTCACCACCTTTATAAAATATTTTCCTTTTAAAAATATTTGTTTGTTGTTGCTCTCTTTTATTCTGCCTAAATTTTGTATATTTGTGCTTTCTCTCCTTTTTTCTTGATTACATTTACTAGTCATTTATCAGTTTATTGGATTTCCCCCTCACCTCTGAAAAATCCCAGCTCTTACTATTATTTAGCATTTATACATTTTCTCGCTATTTTTAAGGTTAGCGGTTTTTAACCACTAAGTTGTACAGTGGAACCCTTTTGAAAAATAACATCTTACCTGAAATCCCAGTGTAAAAACAAAAGCCAGCCCTTGTGATTAAAGCAAAGGGGAGTGAGGGGATGGGAGGGAATTTTCCAGAGCTCCCACTCCCTTGACCTCCCTCTGCCTTTTCTCTTCCTTATCAGGGGAAGACTCCAGAGAGCACTATTAGAAAACCACTGTTCTGATTCATTAATTTCTGCTTTTATCTTTATTGTTTCCTTCCTCCTGTTTTCCGTAGGCTTGTTTTATTGGTCTTTTCTGATTTCTTGAGTTTGGTGATTATTGTATTTATTTTCTTCCTTATTTAACATTGAAAATATTTAAGGCTATGAATTTGTCACTGTGCAATGCTGGGCATATTATAATATTTTATATAGGCTATTTTCTCCTTAGATGGTAATTATAATTTTTGAGTTTCTCTTTGACCCATGATATATGTAGACATTTTCAGTGTCTAAGTGTGGAGGGATTTGCTTAGTCTTTTTATTTATTTTTATTTTTTATTTTTTTTGTCTTTTGTCTTTTTCCGTGTCCGGCAACAGATTGCAACCCTCAGTTTTGCCCCCGTACCGGACCGGGGACCGGCAACGGGATTGCAACCCTCGGTGTTGCTCCCGCGCCTCGCTCAGCCAGTGAGCGGGAACCGGTCTGTATGTGGGATCCGAACCCTCGGGCGGGAGCGCCGCTGCGCTTCCCAAGCGGCACACTTATCCAGTGCGCCACAGGGCCGGCCCTTAGTCTTTTTAGTATTAAGTTCTGGTTTTATTTCATTGTGGACATAAAATAAGATCTTTCACATTTGGAGTTTTCAAGAAATTAGTGACGTTTCTTTGTAATCCAATGTTTAATCAATTTTTATAAATTTTCCTAGCAGCTTATAAAGTATGTTTTCTGTTTTGGGGTTGTAAAATTCAGTTCACTTCTGTTACCTTTCTGATTAATTATGTTATTCTAATCCTCATACCTGCACTAACGTAGTAGCCACTCTCCACGTGTGGCTATTGAGCATTTAAAATGTGATTAGTCTGAACAGAGATGCATTGTATGTGTAAAATTCACACTAGGTTTTGAAGATTTAATACAAAAAAGCAAAATATCCCAGTAATAGATTTTGTATTGATTATGTGTTGAAATGATAATATTTTGTATCTATTAGGTTAAACAAAAAATAAATATCATTAAAATTAATTTCACCTCTTTTTGGTACTTTAAAACATTAGGCTTCTAGAAGATTTAAAATTACATATGTAGCTCACATCCTGTTCCTACTGGACAGTATTCTGTATCATTTACTTTTGTTTGGTTGATTTGTCAAAGACTAGTAGTGACATTAAAATTGTTTTTTCAGTAATTTCTGCTTATATTTCTCACAATTTTCACTGAGTATATTTTAGTACTATGCTATTTAGCACATAATGGGTCATTTCTATTGTGGATTGTACTTTATATCAAATAAAATAAAATGACTGGTTTTGATCTGTTTTAAATTGTTCCTTAAATTCTACTTTGATATGCATTATTACCATTCTTACTTTTTAACAAAATTTGCCTAGGATGTTTTGCATACCTCTCTACTTGTGATTTCAGCTTCATTTTATTTCAGGTGACTATCTTTTAAATAGTAGTTAAATTTGTTTTATTTTTTGATATAGTATGAAAATATTTTCTTTTAATATGGAAGTCTAACTTTTCACAATTATTGTCATCAATGATATGTCATCTTATTTTGAGATCTATTTTTTATGCTATCTTATTTTTCTTTTTTCTGTATTTTATTATATTGAATATTTTTAAAACTTTAATTCTACTTTTCATACATTTGTGTTTTGAAAAATCATAGTTAAAATCATTTTCTTTCATTATCACTGTCAAGGAAGGAACAGTACCCATTGAATCTATGTAAATGCATGACTTAGCATGTTTTTTCTTCCTTTCTGTTCCTTTCCTTACTAGGATTCAGATGATTATTACAGTTTTTTATACCAAGTCTTATCTTAATTAAGAATTAGTTTTGATATTTTTTAGGTTTAGAATCATGTTGGCCACAGTGATCTAGATTTAACTTGTTTTGTGTTTTGACATTCGTCACCACCTCTTTCTGTGGATCAGAGTGTATCCTTGAGAAGGTTTTCTTCAGGAAAGAGTGTAGGTGGTAGATACTCAGAGCTACAGCTATTTGAAAATGTTTTTCTTGTCTTCTTCTATATAACCAACATCTTGGCTATGTTTAGAATTCTTGGAGCATAGTATTTTTCCTTTAAAACTTTGTAATAATTTTATCTTTTCATGCTTACTTTGTGAAGAGGTCATTTTGCTTTTGTTCTATTTGCTACTATTTCGTAGGCAACTTGTTTTTTCTGTCTAGGAGCTTGGAGGATGTTTTTGTTTTCCTTGAAATTTTGAAAGTTCAAAGGGATGTGTGTATGTGTTGCCATTGATTGATTGGTTCATATTTTTTAACAGCTTCATTGAGATATAATTCACATATCATACAACTCACACATTTAAAGTGTACAATTCAATGCCTTTTAGTATATTCACACAGTTGTTTAACTGTCACCACAGTAGATTTTAGAACATTTTCATCACCTCAAAAGAAAACCAGAACCTCTTAGCCTTCACTTCCAATCCTCCTTTCTTGCTCCTGTAGCCCCAGGCAATGATTAATCTGCTTTATAGATTTGCCTATTCTGTATATTTCATGTAAATGGAATCATACAATATGTGGTCCTTTGTAACTGGCTTCTTTTACTTAGCATAGTGATTTTAAATATTCATCAATGTTGTAGCATGTATCAGTATTTCATTTCTTTTTGCTTTGAATAATATTCTATTGTGCGTATATACTACATTTATTTTAACTATTCATCAGTTGATGGGCATTCGGGTGTTTCTACTTTGTGGCTATTAACAATAACACTGCTGTAAACATTTGTGTATGAGTTTTTGTTTGAACACTTGTTTTCATTTATTTTGGGTATACATCTAGTAGTGTCATAACTGGATCATATGGTAACTAAGTCTTTCTGTTTTGCCTTTTGAGGAACTGTCAGACAGTTTTTCAAAGTGGCTGCACCATTTTACATTCCCACCAGCAATTATATATGAGGGATTTGTTTATTTATTTATTTAATTGTCAGCGATTTATTTATTTATTATATTTATTTATTTTTAAATTTAATTTTATATATGAGGGTTTTAATTTCTCTCCATCCTCAAAAACACTCATTCTTGTCTGTCTTTTTGATTGTAGCCATTCTAGTGAGTGTGAAGTTGTATGTGGTAGTGGTTTTGATTTGCATTTCCTTGGTGGCAAGTGATGGAGAGCATCTTTTTATGTGCTTATTTGGTCATTTGTATATCTTCTTTGGAGAAATGTCTATTCAGTTCCTTTGCTTATTTTTAAATTGGGTTGTGTTATTATTCTTATTATCTTATTGTGGTTGAGCTATAAGAATTCTTTATATGTTCTACATACAAGTCTCTTATCAGTTCTATAAGTTTTTAGCAAAATCTTCCTCCCATTCTGTGGTTTGTCTTTTCACTTTCTTGATGCGCAATAGTTTTTAATTTTGATGATGTCAAGTTTATCTATTTTTCCTTTTGTTGCTTGTTCTTTTGGTGTGATATCAAACAAACCGTTACCTAATCCAATGTTACAAAGATTTATGCCTTATGCTCAAGGTTACAAACTTTTGTAGTTTCAGTTCTTACATTTAGATCTTTGATCCATTTTGAGTTAATTCTTGTATATGGTGTGAGGTAGGGGTCCAACTTCATTCTTTTGCATGTGTATATTCAGTTGTCCCAGCACCATTTGTTGAAAAGACATTCTTTCTCCATTGAATTGTCTTAGCACTCTTGCCAAAAATTGACAGGTATGAAGGTTTATTTCCATGTTCTCAATTCTGTTCTTTGATCTGTATGTTTATCCTTATGCCAGTACCATATTGTCTTAATCACTGTAGATTTGTAGTAAGTTTTAAAATCAGAAAAAATTTCTTTTTCAAAATTGTTTTGGCTATTCTGGATCCCTTGAATTTCCGAATGAATTTTAGGATCAGATTGTCAATTTCTGCAAAAAATCCAGCTGGGATTTTGATAGTGATTGCATTGTATCTTTAGATCAATTTGGGAAGTATTACCATCTTAACAATACTAAGTCTTTTGATTTATGAACATGGGATAGCTTTCCATTTATTTAGGTCTTTTTGAATTTCTTTCAACAACGTTTTGTAGTTTTCAGAGTTTAAGCTTTGTGCTTGTTTTGTTAAATTTTTACTAAGTACTTAATTCTTTTTAATGCTATCTTTTTTTTTTTTTTTTTTTTTTCTTTTTTACTGACCGGTAACGGGATCGCAACCCTCGGTGCC
>NW_007726561.1:43570-47912 GCF_000696425.1 Galeopterus variegatus | reverse complement strand
GTCCGTAGTGCGCCGGCACCGCGCGCGGCCGGTGAGCGGGAACCGGCCTCCACATGGGATCCGAACCCTCGGCGGGAGCGCCGCCACACTCCCAAGTGGCGCACTCTCCAGTGCGCCACTGGGCCGGCCCTTTTTTAATGCTATCTTAAATGGAATTTTAAAATTTCATTTTTGTTTGTTCATTGTTACTGTATAGAAACACAGTTGATTTTTATACATTGATCTTGTATCCTGAAAATTTGCTGAATTCTTTTAGTAGTTCTAATAGTTTTTTAGTGGATTCCTTAGGGTTTTACGTATATAAGATTATTTCATCTACAAATAAGGATAGTTTTAGTTCTTCCTTTCCAGTCTGGATGTTTTTTATTTCATTTTCTTGCCTAATTTCCCTAGCTAGCATCACATGTGCAATGTTGGGTATAAGTGGTGAGAGCAGACATCCTTGTCTTGTTCCTGATCTTAGGAATGGAGGAAAGCATTCAGTCTTTCACCATAAAGTATGATGTTAGCTGTGGGGTTTTTTGTAGATGCTCTTTATCAGGCTGAGGAAGTTTCCTTTTATTCCTAATTTGTTGAGTGTTTTTATCATGACAGACTGTTGAATTTTGTCAAATCCTTTTTTGTGTGTCTATTATGATCATGTGGTTTTTGTCCTTTATTATATTAATATGATGATTCGTTAATTGAATCTTGTATGCCATTTATGTTTGCCTTTTAAGTCAACTTCCCATTTTCTTGTTCTTTAGCATTCAAGGCCCCCGAGGAACTCATTGAATGATGTATGCAATAGATGCCATGCAGGGCTTGGATGTTGATGGTGGTCCTTTGTGACATTTTCAATTTCCAGGACTTTGCACCTCATCAAAAGTCCTAGTGATGACTATCTAAGATTTTTTTGTTTGATGTTGTTGAGTGGTGCGAATGTGGAGCATATTTTTAGGTACACTTATGTAACATAGCTATATAAATTCATAGCATTATTTTGATAGTATATATGATACAGTTTCATATTACAGGCACACTTGTTGGAGGCTGAAATTTTTAACTATATTATTTATATGCTTCTTAGGGGTGATGAACCTCTTGCGCAAAATAAAGTGTATATTTCTGGCAATTGTAATCATTGTCAATGTATTTTGATAGGTAGTATTTCTAGCAGTTATAATCATTATCAATGTATTTTGTTTTTGAAAATTTGTAGACCCCCCCCCCAATTTCTTCCTTCAACATAATAGGATTTGTTTCATATTACGTATTTCCATCAGGTCTCCATCTTATAATGTATGTTTACATTAATTGCAGTTTCCTACTCTTAGACACATTTTTCTTTTCCATGTGGATTCCTTCACTTGGTTGCTTTGTCATTTTCCTTGATGATGCATCTGCTAATTCATGTTTCTTCTTTGAGTGCCTGCCCTTTTTGTTTTTGATTTTGCAGTTCAGCTCTATTTATTGGTATTTCTTTTTGGTTTCTATTGGCATGTGACCTTCTGTGACTTATTTGTAATATTTATGTTTATAAAATTAACAGTCTATCCTCTGCTATCAGTGATAATTAATATGTAAACATTTCTCCAAAATGGTTGATAAGATAGTAATTTTTTTGTGTGTGTGGTTAATATGTATATGCATTAGCTTTCTAAGTTCATGGCAAGGTCTTGGACTATTAGAACATTTTACTTACAGACATATAAAATTTAGTTATTCTTTATTCTAGCAAAATATACATAATATAAAATTACCATCTTAACTGAGTGTACAGTTCTGTGACATTAAGTACATTCACATTGTTCTGCAACTATAAAGCATTTAAAGAGAAAAAAACCCATTTTTTTAATCCTTCAGATTTTTCTCTTTTGCCTACAGTACCTCCTCTTTTCTGTTGATCAACTTTTCTTTTCTTTTAGATGCTGAAGAGTTCCTGGCAGAAGGTTTGCGAAATGAGAACCTCAGTGCTGGTGCAAGGGACAACAGAGACCATATTCTACGGGGCTTTCAGCAAATCAAAGCTAGGTTTGTATAAACTGGTTCCATTATTTTTCTTCATAAGCTTTAAAAACAACTTATAATCAGCAAATTCTACTTTAATACTGTATAAATTAACAAGGTAAGACATAGCTATCATAGTTCTTTATACTTGGCAGAAGCTTAATAAATATTTACTGAATTGCATTGGAGGTAGGAAGGAGAATTAGTGTAGTTTACCAAAATAATAATGTTTTGATAATTACATATCTTAAGATAATTATTCTGCTTTTAGCTTTAGATTTTTATGTTAGACTTTATTGAACATTTTGCATTTAACTTAAAAAAATGGTGAAATCTAAGCATTTATGCTTGTTCAAATTACTAACAGGAAGGTGTTAACAGTATGAGATATTTTCATTATGGTTTCTGGTACTGATTTTACTTCCACATCTCCTTCCCTAAGAGAAAACTTAAACCAGACTTATCCAGTTTGACCTTATTAGAATGTTTCAGTCCTGGGCTAGGTTGGAATATCATGCTCATTAAGGTTTTTTTTAGTAAGAGGCCCTGATCTAATTTGTGTGTTTTAGAATGTGAGCATCTGACAGATGCATACTTTCTTGGGAGAGGAAAAAAATAAAAAATTTTATTTACAATGTATTTCCCTTCCACCACTTGCTTAAAATGTGGTAACTGAATGAGAGTTGGAGATAAGTGAGTGTTACTTTACCTTTTCCAGCCTGGTGGCAGTGTGACTCAGAATGTTTGAGTGGAGTACTCTTAGAAAAGGGAGAGCATCTGCAGGGTATGGCCGGGATTTAATTTGCGTGGCTGACAGTTCTTAGCATCTACTTTAAAAACCTCACTGAAACTCCTTAAAAGCAGGGAATTTTATCCTTTGGAAGGGCACAGCCAGAATCTATTCCCTCCAGGAATGTGAGAGAACCTCATGAGATGCCCTGCTGGATCTTAATCGATCTTTCCTGCCGGCTAATTAAGCATCACTTTTACTCAGCAACTGGGGACTGTGTAATTATCAGCCTGGGTTGCCCTGAATAATTGAAACAAACAGAATGCAGAAGGTGGGAGCTTTTTGCAAAAGTGGGAATATCTATAATTTTTGGTAGGCTGGAAGAATGTTTCAAACAAACTTCTCCTTAATGTTACTTTACTAGGAAAGTTTAGATCTAGTTGTGTACCTGGAGGCTTAGTCAGTAACCCATAGAATTTCTTATTTTTACAAGTTTGCCTTTGTATTATAGGATTACTGTAAAAATAGCATGAGGAATAAACGTGGAATTATTTTAAATTCCACCTTTATTAATTACAGGGAGAGGGATGCCTTAAATATAATGGTGTATATTGTGGTTATATCGGAGTGAATCTGTGATAAGGAGTGAAAAAACAGTTTTACTGCCTCTGTAGGGACAAGCATTCAATGAGGAGGAATTCTTCTTTCCCATATTTGTACCCCAGCATTGGGAAAGGGCTAAATTGATAATAAAAGGCAAATTTGTGGTAACATTACTGTCAGTTGCATATTACTTCTTAATCCTCTTTTTAAATGCATACTCTTACGTATGTACATAGAAGCAGTATTTGTTATAGGGTAGAGAGTGTTCCTTGTTTTCTAAGAAATTTCCGTGTGGTTTGTGGGATGGACATTCAGGAAATAATCAGCAGGAACCTTAGGAAATATCTGCCTTGTTGATGGGAACTTTCTGTTGATTAATTTGTTGTAAGAAAGATGACATTTTATTTAGAATTTCATCATTATCAGACCACTGAGGAAATGAGGAGCCAGAAATTAGATACCATACAAGAAATGGAAAAATGAGGCTTTCCTTTGGCAAGCTGTTTGAAATTGCCTTACGTCCACCCATTCAATCATCATCCAGTCAATGTAACCCTTGTTATACTGAATCCCCTTCTTCAGTCATATACCTCTACTGTCCCATTTATGGCTGGTCAACGTTATACACTTATATGTATTGATACTAATTGGTTTAAAAGTACTGAAGGCTTGTGAAATGCCAGACATACTGACTTTTGCTGTGTGGTAGTTGTATCTCTCCCAAAAAGCTGGGTGTGAAAATAAATTTGAAAGTCATCAAACTTGAGTTAAATGTATATGGCAGTTGCTGAATAACATGAAAAGAATTATTGAAAGTCATTTAAAAAGTTTTATTTTTAGTCATCTTAAAGCAATAATATTTTAGGAGTTTGGTAAATTTGGGGGGATATGAATATACCTAAAACTATAATTTAGCCCTTTAGGGATTGTTTGGAAGGTAGGTAAGAAAACTCTAGCAGATATGACCCAGCTATCCCACTGCTGGGAATATACCCAGAGGAATGGAGATCATCAAGTCGA
>NW_007726561.1:41177-42655 GCF_000696425.1 Galeopterus variegatus | reverse complement strand
ATTGGTGGGAGCTAAAAATAAATAAATAAATTCACACGCACACACAAAAAAACCCGGGGGGGTGTGAAGATATAACAACTACAATTCCTTGAAGTTGATACGACAAACAAACAGAAAGAACATTGTTGGGTGGGAGGGAGGAGAGAGAGGAGGGAGGGAGGTTTCGGTAATGGGCCACAATAATCAACCACATTGTATATCGACAAAATAAAGTTAAAAAAATAATAATAATAAAATAAAATAAGTTTAATTTTGAAAAAAAAAAAAAGCCTTGTGGGCAGATACAATGTTTGCCTTCTTTGTTATTGGGTCCCTGCTCAATAGCACATATACTACTAACTCAATAAAAAAAGTGTATTGAATAAAAAAAAAAAAGAAAGAAATCTCTAGCAGGATAATTTGGAAAAGCTACTAGATAATATAAATACTATATATATGTGTATATATAAATATATAAAAGATACAGTCATGTGCTGCATAACAACATTTTAGTCAACAGTGGACCACACAGATGATAGTGGTTTCATAAGGTTATAGTGGCTGTACCATATGGCCTAGGTGTGTAGTAGGCTATGCCATCTAGGTTGTGTAAGTACACTCTATGATGTTTGCACGATGTAATCACCTAATGATGCATTTCTCAGAATGTGTCCCTGTCCTTAAGCGATACATGACTGTATATATATATAATTTTTTTTACAACTTCTTACTTTATCTTTGTTGTTTCCTTGCTTTAATTATGCTGCTTGAAAAGGAGCAGAGAAGTAAAAATAGCACTGCCTCTGATTCTTGGTAATCCTGGGGGCTTGGCTCTAATCTTTATGGCTGGCTTAGAATTCAGCGGTATTTGCCACGGTTGTGGACTTGCTGTCAATTGAAGTGCCTGACTCCATCACAGATGTTATAATGTACTATTTGCCACCTTTCTGTTGTCTAAAGTGACTGACCACAGGAAACAATAGTTGGATCACGGATGTTCCCCAAGTGTTCATCTGTTTTTCAGTATAAGTAGCTTAGCTATTCTCTCTTCCCAGACTTAAAAACAAAAAATAAAATCATATCTATATCTACATACCCACTTTTTGGCTTGAAAGTGTTACCAATGAGGGATCATGCTTTCTGTATAAGATGAAATAAAAATGGATGGGAATTTCTGTAATTCCAAGGAAATGAAATCCTGTTGTGGTATTTGATGTCCTGAGCTGTGGTTTTTATTGCTGCTGCCTCATTTAAACCTTCTCCCTAAAAACTAACAGTTTTCACATTCTGATTCCAAGTTTTCATTGAGCTCTTTGGAGAATGGTTGGGATGAAAGCCAGGCACAGGCTCCTCCTGTGTTATTACAGTGGCCACTGCAGGATTAGCACCAGATGTGAGACACCTGGAATGAAGCAGACATGATCTACGCTCAGAAACATGGTGGTGTTCTTACGCATTTGGAGAAACAGTGGAGCATTTCTTAAATGTTTGATTCAGTG
>NW_007726561.1:27452-40849 GCF_000696425.1 Galeopterus variegatus | reverse complement strand
TTCTTAAATGTTTGATTCAGTGGAGGCCATCTGACAGCAAGAATACATTGAGAGTGGGGGGAGGGATGAAGAAAATAGAATAATTTTATTATGGAAGTAGGGCTAAATTTTCTCTTGATGGCCCTTTTTGGGATGACTAGTTATTTATGTTCACTGTTGGAAGTGAAGGCCAGGGCCAATGGAAACAAACTTGGAGTATTGTTTTCTTCTGTGAAACTTAATGCTAAAGGAGTTCCAAAAAGAGACAAGTAGATTTATAGTATATTAAAATGGAACAAAATAAAGAAATAACTTTGTATAACAGGGTTACAGCACAAAACCCACAAAACCCAGGACATTTAAGTACAGTCTGAAAGAATACCTTGAACATGTCTTATTGTGGGTAGCCAGCTTATAGCTCTGACGGAAACATGATACACTAGTACAAAATCTCATAAAAATAATTCCGACTTTCTTTGGGAATTTCCAGTTTTTCTTTTCACCTTAACCTGGATTTAACTTTAAAACTGGATTTAGACCGGCCGCTCACTGGCTGAGTACAGTGCGGGAGCAACACCGAGGGTTGCGATCCCGTTGCCGGTCCCGGTCCGGTACGGGCGCGACACTGAGGGTTGCGATCCGTTGCTGGTCACGTAAAAAGACAAAAAAAGGAAAACAAAACAAAACAAAACTGGATTTAGCTTGAAAATCTATAATTCTGATTATAGAAAGATTACAAAGAATCTTTGTGTTATAGAAAGAGAGTCAAGGAGTCAGTCTGATAAAACCTTTGAGAGCAAGAGTTTTAAAGTAGTATACTGTAAATATCATCACTATTAATTATATAGTGAGTTTTACTTTTCCTAAGTGTTGATTATTGAGCTTAAAAAACCCCAGAACAAAATACTTTCAAATGAAGTATGCTTATCAAACGCTCTAATGAATCGTGTGCTATTAGTGCATTTGTGTTTCTCACAAGTTTAGAGATTTGCTCCTAACATCTATTTCTGTTCTTTAATTTTGCTACTTTTACTGGAGTTTCAGTGCCAAAGCAGAGAAAGGAGTAGGTGGTACTTGTACAATCTAAGTCAGAAGACTCAAAAGGCTCAAAAATCATAACAATAATTTGACTACATCTTGAAGGTTGATAAGTAATTTCTTCCTTTTTCAGACCTATTCGTCCTTCCCATCCTTAAAGAAAGAAAGAAGACAAAAATCCACAACTTCTGTACTCTCAACTGATCAGTTATATGACAAATTTCTGTACTAGTTCTCTATTATTCAGTGTTTGCTGAGATTTCACAATTGCATTGAAGACTTGGGGGAATCTAGTTCTCTTGGAGCGAGGGGTTATATTTACTGCTCTTTTAGCCTGAAATGCTCTATAGGTGAGACTGATGTAATATTACCCGCTGTCGGTTTCTTGGCTTAACTTTTAAGACCGGGAAAGGAAGATCATTTTATTATGTGTTCTTTTATGGCAAGTCTCAGTCCTTCCAAAGTAGTTGTGAAATGTATAACTGTCTTTTTAATTTTATCGTGATTATTTTGTTTACTGTTTTGCTTGTAAAGGTATTCTTGGATTTGGTAGCAGCTCCAAGATTAGATTGATCCATGTTTTTCTTTTACACTGAGCTATTGTGGTGTATTACCAGGCAGAAGCTTCCCCCTTTGGGCACTCCGAAGATAAATATTTTATATAAATAACTCTGAAATAAAATAATATTTTATTATTTTTCATGCTAACAAATAGGTGGATTTTTTCCCAAAGCTTGTATGGATAAATTTGTTCCTTTCAAAACATTTTGTTACAAAAGTAGAAAAAGGGCCGGCCCGGTGGCGCGCTGGATAGTGCGCCGCTTGGGAAGCGCGGCAGCGCTCCCGCCCGAGGGTTCGGATCCCACGTACAGACCGTTCCCGCTCACTGGCTGAGCGAGGCGCGGGAGCAACGCCGTGGGTTGCAATCCCGTTGCTGGTCCCGGGGTGGCTTAGAATAAATGTCTAATAATAAAACAGTATTTATGATATTTTAATTTTATATCTTAAAGATTTTAGATTAAAGTGCAGGAAAATGCATTTTTAAGGGAGTTTTTGGATCATTTGCAAAACTAGGTCATGTATAATTCTTCCCAGTACCATGCTCCTTAAACAGAATAACATGTTCTGTCAAGAATGAACAGGAATTTTGAACTGTGATCTAGGAGGCAGACAAGTAACTGAACTTGCACCCTTCAGGTTGGACTGACCTATTAGAATAATAAGCTGAGCACTGCTGTTTAGTCATAGAGTTAGGTCACTGAAATTTGCTTTACTCCTGATAGAACTTTAGCCACCATTATTACTTGGGTGCATTCCTTTTATCTACTCAATATGGATTTGTCTTGGTCTCAGAAAATCTTCAGTGTCGATTTTTTAATCCATGAAGCTTTTCTATTTGTCTGTAGATGGAGGTTCTCAATTCATACATTGTATGAAAGAATCATCTGTGTGAAATTACTGGATTCATTTTACCACCATTTGCTTTGGCTTTCATTTTAAGTCTCGTTTGATCTGGAGCTAGTCTTTTGTCCTGCAGTTATGTTATTATCTCTGATCGTAGAAAGCCAATGAAAAAATGCTTCTCTGTATTCCTGTTTGTGGATTTCCAGGAACCTTGTGGTATGGGGCCTTCCTGATTGTGATTTTCTCCAATTCGTATATTTTCTCTTGTTTCTGATATAGACCCACCCTGTATTCACTTTCTGTGTTATAGTGAAACTGGAGCAGAAGGGAGGGAAATGCGAGGGCTCTGGGTCAGCTGTCAGGAGCCAGGCTCTTTGTTCTGATGTTATTTCTGTGACACTGAGTCACTTGAAGATTCCCTGATGATGAACTTTTGGTTTCTTAGGTTGCCTCCCCAAAATGTTGTTTGGAATTTTTTTTTTTTTACAGCTGTTAGAATAATGCAAACATTACCAACCAAACCTGGAAAACTCTATTTTATTTCTTTTATGGTGTCACTATGATTTCTTTTTTTTTTTTTTTATTTTGGAAGATGATGAAGGAAATTTTATTTCCTCAGGATTTTGTTTTATTTTGTGATTCTGTTGAAAATGAGTTGGGCCTAATGTGGGTTTTTATAATCACTCCACGTGAATCATTTCTTCTTTGGATGCCGGATCTTCTCTCCCACTGTGTAGCCTCATCTCGTCTCCCTGAAGTGCAGTGCTAGCAGGGTTTGTAATGAAATGCAGTCCTGCTTATCACGCTCAGCAAAGGGCTCAGAGAAGACGGGAAAAAATCAATCCCACAGGAACTTCTCGAGTGCTACATATCCATATTTAACTCTCATGCATTTAAAATGGAAATGAGATATCTTAGGGTTTTATTTTTTGATTTACACAAGATGTCACCACCTCCTTAGCAATGGAAATATTTTATAGACCAACTGCTGACCTGTTTGGGAAGATCTCAGCCTGTCGCCCCAGGTCGGTTGTAGTTTCTTCATATTTCTTTCAAAACTCTCAGCAGTGCTTTGCAGTAGCTTTGATTCTTCAGGCTTCAAAGAGTGGTGTCCTTTCTAGGGCCAGTCATCCAAAAGAAAAAAAGGGGGAACAAACAATTCATAAAAGAAGGAGCAGCTGTTCCTATGGCAAATCTTACTGTAGTCAGACAATTAATATGGAGTTTACAAACCAGTAATGCCATGGCATTACAAAGCCAAGCCAATTCCAATTTGATGCTAGTGCTTTGTTGTTACAACACCCCCACTTGGAGTGACCCCATCTTAAATAGTCCAGCTTCTGATAGTTCTATTAATGATACAGTGTGGTTTACGTAAGATGTGTTATAATTAAATGCTCACATTCAAGCTCCCTCTTGAGTTTGTGAGCCTTTTTGGGGTTCTCATAATTTAGAGAAAACTTTATGCCCACATTCTCTCCAATTAGCTATTTCTCTAAGGTATATTAGTGAGTGACTCTCATTTATGAATTCTGCCATAACCACAAGGCCCATTTTACAATTTGGTAACTGAGACCTTCTACCATGTTTAGCAAATGCCTTTGTTCTTTTGTTGATGAGAGAACTCATATATAAGAAATTAGTGAAAGTAACAGAGTTAATAAAATATTAGGATTTAGAATTTAGAATTTCTAAATGGCTGCTTAGTTTACTTAGCACAGGTCATCAAATAAAATGAAGTGGCATCTTTCAAAAGATTTTTGGTTTAAAAGAACTGTAAATAAATATGGTAGTCTAATTAATTATATGCATGCTGAAGTGTTTAAGGATGGAGTGTACTAATGTGTGCAGTTTATTTTGGAATGCATCAAAAATATGGATGATGGATACATAGACATGTGACAAAGCAAGTATCACAAAATGTGAATCATGGAGTTTAGGTTGTGGGTATATGTGGGTGTTTCTTCAACTTTTATGAATATTTGAAAATTTTCACAGTACAATGCTGCAAAAAATATCTGATTAGTTTGACTCTGCATTTCAGACACCACGGACTTCATTAATTCTTGTTTCAGAAAACCATAGACTTTCTCAATTTAGAAATTTAATAATACATATTTGCTAGGATGATAGTTTTCTAGGAATAACCTTATTATTTTGGGATGATACCAAACTAAGGGATAATATTCCAGTTTGTTATTTCCACCATAAATAACAGAAAGTAGCTAACTTTTACACTTCTTTAAAACTTGTAAGTCAGCAATTATTGAGAGCTGAAATTCAATTCAAACATTCTGCCCAGGAGATCTTGAAATTTTGATTTTTTTTTTTTTTTAAGAAAAGGCACTTTCTGACTTTTCTCATAAATTTGATAAAAAGAAAGCTAATATGAGATTGGTAGTCCAGTAGGAAATGGAACTCAATTTTACATTTTTAAATCATTTTATGGTATTAAAAATGACAGAGGTTAGAAACAAAGCTCTTATTCTTCTGTTGAACTAGAATTGAAAGTGGCAGAAAATCATTTCGGTCCTAGTGCAGTAAATGTTATCACTAAAACATGTTCAGGGGATATTAGGATGGTCTCTCAAGCACCAGAGACAAAAGTTCACAAAAAAAGAACTGATTTTTCTGTCCTTATCTCGAAATTATTAGATATACAGGAGATGAAAGTATCTTAGCTCTAAGAGGACAGGTGATGGAGTGTGTGTTGAAAATGATCATGTCTCCATTCTGGGGAGGTGAAATAGGGAGAGTGTGGTGGTGTGGGTGTCTCCGCAGTGACAGGCATGGTAGGGGGAGAGGGAGTTCACAGGGATAGGCGGGTCACCACCTGAGCCAGCTCCAGGGCTGAGGAATCCAGGACCAGAGAAAATTATACTCATGCAATAGTGTGAGCTGACGATGAAAATGGTAAGGAAGCAAGCGATACTATTCATTAAAAGAACTGTTTGAAGATTTTATTTAACAAGGAGATTAAACTGGATCTGTCAGCAGCTACTCTGTTTTGAGAATCTTGTGGGAGAGAAATTTTAAGTCCATTTGGGAAAAACCAATCATTTTTGAGTGTGCAGTGTGATGATGCTTCAGAATTTTGTGTAAATGGAGCAGGTTGGTAGGCATATGTTTGCTGATCCTAAAATGATTAAAATTCAGAATAAGTAAGACTCTTGTGAAATTGAGTTTTCAGGTTCCAGCCAGTGTTCTATACTGCCATATGGCATAACTAGAATTAATTGCTGTTCCCAGTCTCTTATTCTTTTACTGAATATTTAGGTGTTCTGTTTGAAATATTAGAGGTTCCACAGAAGTATTTAATCACATGAGATAGATGTTTGACGTGTTCATGGAAGCAGTGTGTGTAGCTAATAGCTGCTTAGAAGAAAAAGCCCCTTATGAGCTTTTCCAGATTCCTTTCCCTGCCCACTCCCCCCCTCCCCAGCTTTTTCTAATTAGAAAAATGGATACTGATGGGCCGGCCCGGTGGCGCACTTGGTAGAGTGCGGCGCTTGGGAGCGCAGCGGCGCTCCCGCCGAGGGTTCGGATCCCATATAGAGACCGGTCTGCTCACTGGCTGAGCGCGGTGCGGGTGCGACACCAAGGGTTGCGATCCCGTTACCCGTCACGAAAAAAAGACAAAAAGGAAAAAAAAGAAAGAAAAATGGATACTGAATAGGCGATCCCATTACCCGTCACGAAAAAAAGACAAAAAGGAAAAAAAAGAAAGAAAAATGGATACTGAATAGGAAGGGTTGCGATCCCGTTACCCGTCACGAAAAAAAGACAAAAAGGAAAAAAAAGAAAGAAAAATGGATACTGAATAGGAGGGTTAGCAAGAAAAGGAGGAACGATTCTTAGGACTTTGTAGGGCAGTGTAAATAGAAAAGATAAAGCAAGGACTCTTTTTCTGCCAGTCTTTAGCTCCTTGATATTGCAAGTGGAGTATCAACACACCAGCAACAACAGCATCACCTGGAAACTTGTTTAAAATGCAGAATCTAAGGCTCCATTGAATCAGGCCTACTGAATCAAAATCTGCATTTTAATAAGATCCCAAGGTTATTTGTATGCACTTTAACATTTGAGAAGCACCGTTCTAACACATCAGCTACTTTTAAGTTCATTTTAAATTCAGTTTCCTGGAACTCAGAATACATATTTCTCGATATTCTAAGCTCTTAAAGGCATGGATAGTCTTATAGTCATTAAAAAGAAAAAAGATCTAGGTTGGTTCTTGCATGTGGCCTGAGTTCAACGATGACAGTTGAATGAACAGGGAAAAGTGGTTATAAATGTGTTTTTAGGTCCCAGGCTAGACCTTGGAGAACCTCTTTATTAGGAAATTTACTGTTCAGCAACTAGCCCCACATATTCTTTCCCAGAAACAAGGATGCTTTCTTTTTACGGAGTGTTGAGATACAGAGCCATTTGAAAAGGTGGTCCATCTCTTCAGGTGTCTCCAGTAATACCACTTCTCTCTCTTATGGAACATTCTAATTGGAACTGTGATAAAATGTTACAGGACTGCTGACCATGTATTGGAATTCTGTTGGAGTGTGGATGCCAGTCATCCCACCCATCTTTGTGACTGTCACCAGCTCTCTGCGTTTGGCTGTCATCCTCCCTGTTCAGCTTTGCACTTCCTTTTCTCTGTCATCTCTCATCTTTCCCGATGACTCTCTCCTAACCCTGTGTTCCCTTGGAATCCACATCCTGTTATAATCAAACTCTGCTGTTTCCTCAACCTCTTTTCTCCATCTACGCCTAACTAAAACGTGGCTGTCCCACAGGACAGTGTCCCGCAGGACACTTTGCAATTATCTTAAATAGAATTTGCTTATTTTTCCAGAAGGACTGTTGGCATTCTTCAAGCTCCTTGTTGCCCCTTCTAGAATTTCACGATTCAATTGTGTCCAAAACCTCTTCCTTTTGAGGTTTGTCTACAGCTTTACAAAACTCTGTCCCTCTGTTATCCTTCAAGTTGAGAGTCCCTCCTCATACGGTTTGAGGACTGAAGCAGCAACTCACAACTATTATCTTCACTGCCCCCCTGAGACTCCCTCTTTCTTAAATTTAGCTTTTCCCTCTCCATTACATCTCTCCAGTAGTTATAAAAATATGTTCAAATTTCTCCTAATATTAAGAAAAACATTGTGTCCTACGCAATGACCCCCTCTCTAGCTACTGTTCTGTGTCTCTTCTTTTACAGGCAAACTTCTGGAAATAGAAGCCTGGACCAGCCAGTTTTGCTTTCCTGTTCCCCACCCACTCCTTAGCCACTCTTCAGTCCACTTTAACCTAGCTTCTGCTCCTATCAGGTTACTGTTACCTGGACCACAGGACCCTACTAGCCCAGGGATGAATCATGACCTGTAAGCCATTCTGCTTTGCCCGTGGCTGGTCTAGGATTTACATAAGATACAGTTTTGGCCAAAGAAATGTAAGGAGAAGTCTTCTGACAGCCTCTCACAGGACAGTCTTTCTCTAGACCCAAGCTCCTGGGAGTCACTCCTGATTCCTCTGTCTTTACTCCCCAAACAGCCAACAAGGCCTACTGATTCTTCATCGTAAATCTGTCTTTCTATGCCCTTCGTCACTGGCTAAACGTTAGCCTTCATAAAGTTTTACTCAAGCATTGCAAAATTCTCTTTTCTGGTTCTCTGCCTCAAGTCTCCAATTTACTCTGTACCTTTATTCTGTTAAAAGAGAAAACTTTTTTTAAAAATGGTAATTTAATCACTTATGCTATAGAAGATTTATTGATATAGAATAAGATATACTATAAGTAAAAAAGTAGTTTAAAAGATACTCATATATAAAATCTCACAGTAAAAAATGCCTAAAAATATATATACCAAAATGTTAACAGTAGCAATCTCTGGCAAGTGGAGTGATTTTTAATTTCTCCTTTTTGTTTATTTGTATTTTCCAACTCTCTAGAGTGAATATGTATTTAATCGTAAGTTACCAATATTGGAGTCTTTCCTGTTTTAAAAAAGGGCAGAGATTTAAGAGCTGGTATTTCATTTCCAGGTGGGGAAAGAGTTGGCACTGAGGGGAAAGAGATGTGGAAAGAGGAAATCAAGTTGTAATTGTGCAGCCTGTCTTTGGGTCACTTCTGTGCAGATGAACAGCTGTATCTGAAGGTGTTTTACTCTGTGTCCACACACACATGAAAGTAAAATTATTTTTGAGCCATATGAAATATAGCAGCCCTTTGAGTAATTTATGATGATTTTCAAAATGCGGGTTTTTTTTTTTTAAGTAAAGGAAGTTCACTCTCAAGGTCTCCATTAGATGAGGTATCACTGACTGGGAACAGCTTCCATTTCTTAGATGTTATCCCTCTGAGCTGCACAGAACTGACACGGTGAATTCTTCATTAGAAAAAGATTATCTACACGCTATGTGACTATTTAGTAAAACATTTGTATTTGTCTGACTACTTTTCCAAAGTGACAGTGCTTGAGTAAACCATTCACTTCCTTCTTCCCAAAACATCAGTCATCACGATTGATTTCTGTGTTGGTCATAAAGAGAAATGGAATCAACTAAAAGCAGGGTGAGGATTACAGACCGGAAGCAGTTAATTTACTCAACAAATATGTATTTGTTTATGTTGTGCACCATGCTACGTGATGAAGACAATGTCACATAAGACACATTCCTGTTTTTCAAGGAGATCTTGGGCCAATGAGTGGTCAGGCTCCTGGACAGAGCCAGCACGGAGCCTACTGCCCACACATATCTTCTCTAGAAGGTCTAAAATGTTTGGTTTCCATTTGTTGTATGCCTGAAGTTTCACCATTTAGAGATTAATTTGGGCTTAACATCCTCTTTTAAAATACAAATTCTGGGCCGGCCCGGTGGTGCACTGCTGTGGTGTGCTGCTTGGGAAGCGCGGCGGCGCTCCCGCCGAGGGTTCGGATCCCACATACAGACCAGTTCCCGCTCACTGGCTGAGCGAGGCGCAGGAGCAACACCGAGGGCTGCGATCCCGTTGCCGGTCCCGGTCCGGTACGGGGGCGACACTGAGGGTTACGATTCGTTGCCGGACACGGAAAAAAAGACAACAAAAAAAAAAAATACAAATTCACCTGGAGGGTTTAGAGACTTTTGGTTATTCAGTCATGTGCATTAGCCTGATTCAATGGTTTGCTTCTAACTTTTGGTGAGGATGTCTGTGTTGAGGAAATTCAGTGGCTGGTAAATTTGTTGAACCACTATTATGGGCAATGCTAAATGCTAGGTACACTGAGGGTTATAAAAGTAACAGAGGATCCTTTTCCTCAGGAAGAATGAGGACTTTAGAGGTGTTACCTCTGCGACTTAAGAATAACAGTCACGGCTCACATTCATCACAAACATACCATGGGCCAGACCTGGTGTCAAGGGCTTTACATGAATTATCTCATTTAATCCTCACAACAGGTACGTGTGAGGTGGATACTGTTATAATCACTATTTAGCAGATGAGAAAACTGGGGTTCAGATTGGTAATCAATTTGCTCAAGGTTACACAGCTATTAGGTTCTGGAATTGGGATTTGGACCCAGGCACTGTTATTGAGGCTCAATTTCTTCATAAAAAATTAATAATGTCACTTCATTCATTCATTCATAGGTTTAACAAATATTTATTGAGCATATACTAAGTGTAAAGCATTTTTGTGGTGAACATGACACAGGTCCCTGTTCTCTTATAACTTATTTTTGAGCGGGATAAACCAAATGATTATACAATACACTCACATTATAGGGTTATTGTTATACACATAAAAGTGCCTAGCAAGACATGTCACATAGTAGATACCCAGCAAATATTCCCAAGAAACTTACAACCTGATGGAAAAGATTAAAAAAAAATTCACAACTATAATCGTAACTATAATTCAAGATAAATTGTGGCAAAAGCTTTAGAAGAGGTACACACAGGTAGTACTGTGAAAGCCCAGAGAAGGAAGACAAATCAGAATCTACTGGAACTGGTTGGTGGGGTGTGGGATTTCTTCATGGATGAGTTGGCATCATAGCTTAACCATGGGTTGAAAGGGATGGGTTTTTGGTGAGATATATTGTACGCAAACATACCATGTGCAAACATACCATGCACAGGAGATAAGTTTAGGCATGTTTGGGAACCAAAGGGTGATTCTGTTTATTAGGTAAAAGAAAGTAATGGAAATATGGCTAAAAAGATAGGATGGAACAAAATAATGGAAATGAGAGTTTTGACTTTTTTTTATAGTTATCCCTTTAAAAAATATTATTTATTATAAGCATATTATTATTACAAATCGTGATTTTTCTTTATGCCCTTTACCCAACCTATCCCTCCCCAAACTGCCCCCCGTCCCTCCTCATGCCTCTCTCTCTCTCTCTCCATGCAGACATGCAGTATTTCTCTTTCCTTGTCTGGCTTATTTCACTTAACATAATTTTCTCCAGACTCATCCATGTTGCTGCAAGTGGCAGAATTTCATTCTTTTTAATGGCTGAGTTGACTGGGTTTGAGGAGGACAGATGGGTAATTTGGAGGAGTAAAGCATAAGGTAAGGATAGGTAAGCTGAGGAGGGAGCTTTAGTAGGGAGCTGTGGACATGTGGGTCTTTGTCACCAGAGCTGAGGCCACCAGGAGGCAGGAGACGGTTGCAAAGGGAGAGAAGATAAAAATGTCAAAGATTGCCTCTGTTCTCTATGCCGAGAGAAGGAAGACAAATGTTCTTTGCCATATTTTATTTTATTTTCCAGCTTTACTGGGGTATAATTGGTATACAAAACAGTGCACATAAGTAATGTATACAATTTGGTGAGCTAACCACTTTTCAGAACTTTATGTCTATGAGAAAATACATTCTAAATGGCTGGCTTTATACTTTAACTTTTGAAATGTGATTGGTTTGTAATTTAAAGACTATATTTACTATACTTCAGATCTGTTAACAAGATTTAATAGATTTTTGAAGCTGACCCAGATTACTTAACACCATCCATTACTTTGTTTCATTAGGAAAATGTATTCCAAGGTCCAAACAACGGAAATGAACTTTTGGAATACAGTCTGTACTTGGGCTGGGAACTGTCTGTCTAGAATTTTCTTTACAGACAACTATTGGTAAAATATCTGTTTCCTTTATCATGTTTTCCAGACTTGCCCCATGATGTGAATTACCTGAAAATCTTGTTTAAAAAGGAGATTTCTAGGCCCCTGACATGGAGATGCTAATTCACTAGGTCTGGAGAGGACACTGGGAATTCATGTTTTAGTAAAGGTCCCAAGACATTCTTAAGATCAATACAGTATGTAAAAATCTTTATCAGAAGACTCCAAGGTTTTTTAAGATAAGGCTATTTGGTTTTCAATTGAATTTTAACATTTAGGAGGAAGAAACGAAGAGGGATTTTACTGAGAAGTGTGAGTAGAGGCTGGTGTTCAGGATGGTGAGAAGGTGTCCCAATATGATTGGGGATAGTTGACAGAAAAATCTTACCAGCAGGGCGTAGCACCCACCAGTAGCTGACAGCATTTCAACCTAATTAGCTTCTGGGGTGAGGAGGTGGGCCTGTGTTCACACGCTGCCTTGCATGCTTCCCTGCAGCCTGGCAACATCTCAAGACATCTCTGATGCTGAAGAATCTTTCAGAGTGGGATAGAACTGGAAGTCCTGGCCCCAAGGTGGGCCATGTGAGGCCTGGGATTGACTGGCTGATTTTGCTTGAGCCTCTGGGGACCCCTGACCTGTACTGATACAGCCATAGAACTGGTCGCACAGCCATTAGCCTTTAGATCAAAGTCGCTCCATGCTTTATGATTTGGATAATTGGGTACTTTATGTAAGGGTTTTCCTGTGACTGCTGTAGTTGCTGTACAAAGATAAATAGTAAGAATGATACTTTAGTATAAAATCTTGTACAATTAGGAAAAAAGTCAAGTCGAGAGCAAAAGCAATAATCTAGAATAAGTAGGTTGATATGAATTTAGGAAAACTATGTGGAATAATTTTTTTTTCCTTTTTGTCTTTTTTTGTGACCGGTAACGGGATCGCAACCCTCGGTGTCACGCCTGCACCGCGCTCAGCCAGTGAGCGGCTTGTACAATTAGGAAAAAAGTCAAGTCGAGAGCAAAAGCAATAATCTAGAATAAGTAGGTTGATATGAATTTAGGAAAACTATGTGGAATAATTTTTTTTTCCTTTTTGTCTTTTTTTGTGACCGGTAACGGGATCGCAACCCTCGGTGTCACGCCTGCACCGCGCTCAGCCAGTGAGCGGGAACCGGTCTCCACATGGGATCCGAACCCTCGGCGGGAGCGCCGCCGTGCTCCCAAGCGGCGCACTCTCCAGTGCGCCACCGGGCCGGCCCTGTGGAATAATTTTAAAATGATGGGTTTTTGGTGATTTCTGAATTTCTGTATACGTCTCAATTTTTAACTGGAAGAATGTATACACATATGGATAGAAGTTTTAAGAAGATTTCAGTGATTCATTGTAGCTCTTAGAGTGGTTACCAGTACGAGCTTGCTTTCTAGAGTCTGTTATTATCTATTTATTTATTCAGATTTTGGTGCAGAGTGAATGAGTGAAATAATATTGTCTTTAATTAGGATTCTGCTATTATTTTTCAATTAATCTGTGTCAGTAGTTTTAGCATTTGTATTAAATTATTTTCTTCATGAAAGCTTTTAATAAGGAAACAAATTGATTGTATTTATATATTGGATTCTTGCCACTGCGATGTGTATTCGGTCATGTCTTTTGATGTATATTTTTGCAGGTCATTTTGTGGTTTGTCTTTGAGGCCAGGCTTTGGGGGAAAAAATTCATTTGGATGACAGGTTTCAATGCTTTCTTATTTTTATCTTTCTCTTCTTCCCTTTCTTCCCTTCCTTTGATTTTCTTCCTCCCCCCCCCCCCCCCGCTTTGCTTTTGTGTGGGTAATTTAGAGGAAAATGAAGGCAGCCCACCCCTATCTTACGTG
>NW_007726561.1:18792-26513 GCF_000696425.1 Galeopterus variegatus | reverse complement strand
TTTGATTTTCTTCCCCCCCCCCCCCCGCTTTGCTTTTGTGTGGGTAATTTAGAGGAAAATGAAGGCAGCCCACCCCTATCTTACGTGGAATAAAATCGACACTCCACAGCATTGCTTGGAGTGCCTTGTCCTCTGCCTGCCTCTCCAGCCTTGTTTCCCACCCCTCCCTGCAATGCACTCTATGCTTTATGCATACTGCACTCAGATGACCCTTGCTGTTTCTCCCCTCCTGCATTCAATAATCTAGCAAGCATTTAGGGAGCATGAGTTCTTGTCACTGCCCCTTGAGAGCTTGGTGACATAGACAGACAAGGTTATAATGCAGTTCAATAGGTGGTACTGAGAGGTGTGCACAGATGTGCTGTGGGAGCACCTAACACAGGACACTGAGCTGAGCCTCAAAGGACCATCCAATGTTTACTAGGAGGATGAGGCACGAAAGGAAGGGTTTGCAGGTGGAGGGAGCAGCACCACATGAGAACACATTGTGAGCAGGAGCAGGGGAGGACCTGGGAGCTGGAGTGAGCCATTGAAGGATTTTAAGTAGGAGGATGATAAGACTGTGTTTGCATTGTAGGTCATTAAAATAATGATGGTGCCAACACAAACAGCTGACTTTATTGGAGGCTAACCAGGTGCCAGGCCCTGCTGCTCAGTTCTTTATGTGTACTTCCTCTGTTCACCCTCTGAAGAACTGTATGAGGCAGGTATGGTTATGATTTCTGTTTTAAAGATGAGGAAACTGAGGCTGCAGCAAAGTCTCACAGCTAGAAGATGGAGGAGCTGGGACTTCCATCCAGTCCTGTCTGCAAAGCCTTTGCTTTTCATGGTCATTTTACTGCCCTTTCCATCCATCCTGAGAATGGGTCAGAGGGAGCAAGACCACTTAAGACACAGTGACTTTGAAATGGGTGAGGCATTTTGAGAGCTTAAATGAGTCCAGTCTCTGCAGAGATGGAGAGGGGTCTCTCTCTATATATGAACCATATATAGTCTGGTGACTGAAAGGAAATACATATAAGACCACTTAAGACACAGTGACTTTGAAATGGGTGAGGCATTTTGAGAGCTTAAATGAGTCCAGTCTCTGCAGAGACGGAGAGGGGTCTCTCTCTATATATGAACCATATATAGTCTGGTGACTGAAAGGAAATACATAGTGACAGAGAAAGAGGTAAAGAGATGACTCCTAAGTTTCATTTGGGCGGATGGTGATGTCATCCATTGAAATAGGGAACAGAGGAGTGGGAGAGGTGTGGGACCTGTGGGACTTTGGGACTTGTTCTACTCCTGGTAGAGAAGAATAGAATAATGATATCTCCTGCTTTTGAATGTTTTGATTGATTATTAAAAGTATTTATTATGTGCAAGCACAATAGTCAAGTCTTGGGCCATTGGTTTCTTCTCTGGTCAGCCTAAGCCCCACAACCTGTCCCTTCAGTCTTCTCTTACCTTCTTGTCCTAGAAGAATTCTAACCTTGGATCAATTCAGCTGTCCAACTTCTCTGCTCTTATGCATGGGCAACTAACCAGCACTGGAGAAAAATTACATAATTGGATTGCCACCCCAGTCAATGTTAGTCTCCAGCCTCAGGTGAACTCTTAATGATGCCTAGCAGTCAGTCTGTGTGCCCCATGTCAGCAACCTCAGTGATTCTCCCCCCAGATCTTTATTAGTCTCTATCTACCTCATCATGTCGCCTCTCAGTCCTTGCATGACATCACAGCCTACTTCACAAGAGAAAGCAAGCTTTCAGATTGGAACCCACTCAGTATCCTGCCTGTCCCGTCCTCAGCATATCTGCTGTGGGGTGCTAAGCCGGGCCTCTGCCACCTGTCTACTGATAGGCCTGGCTCTTCTGCCTGAACTCCCTCTGCATCCTGGGCCTGGCCTTTCTGTGACCCTCCCCTCTCTGCCAGGCATCTTCTTCTATCGGATCCCACATCCTTCTTCAGCAACCCTTATCTGCAGGCAGTAAGACAGGTTCTGGCATTAACCAGACCTGGGTTCTTCAGGTCCCAGATTTTACTATTTGTGTGTTCTGAGCCAATCACATCACTTCCATACAATTTGACCATTTTAGCCAAACTGGTCCACAGTTTGCGTTTTCTGTGCTCTCAGTCTTTCGCAGAGTATCTGGCAATTAGTGGAGATTTATTACTCTCACTGTTATTGAGAGAATGAATGCAGTATTCATAACCTGAGGTACAGAGTATGTGTTGGCACATTAATGTTGAGAAATCCACCTTGCCTGGATGAGCTCTAATTACTAGTTCAGCTTAAAATTTTTTATGTAACGTTTGCTCTCAGGTGAATAATATGACCGTGTTAATAACAAAGAAAATATCAAAGGCATATAGTCAAAAAGAGTTTATCTGAGGAGGTTTTAAATGTTTTTGTAGAAACTCTTATTTGCAAATGGACAGCATGTTTTCAAACCTGCCCCTGATTCTGTGGACTTTTAAACTCCTATGGTGCAATCAGATAACCTCTCCGTGCTTCATTTTTCTCATCTGTAAACTGAGGACTCGATAAATACTCTTAATTGTCCTTCCAGCTGTAAAATTCAGTGAGTCTGTGGGCCACAATCACACACATGGCTTTCAGTTATTCACTAACCAGATAACCAGGAGTCTCAGTGGTTGAAGGGCAGCTATTAACTTGAAGCAAGCAAAAAATAAAACAAAATTAGGTCTCCAAGCATCAACAGTGACAAAAATGACAGGAAAAGAGACAACAGTTTAAAATACGGTCATCAGTGGTAATCGGCTGGAGTTCTCTGTATGTGCGTGGTGGCTTGTTTTCTCCAATACACAAGTTTGGAATCAAAAGGCATCTCTTTCCTCTTGATGCTCTGCTCCCAGCCTGTCTCCAAGCCTGTCATCTCATCTCTCGTCCCTTCTCTTGCTCTCCAGTGGCTTTCTAAACTGCCTCCTGCTTCTCTCTCTCTCCCATCCACACTGCATGTCTCTGTCAGATTTGATCATAGTGGGCGTCATTCTCTAGACTTAGAAACAAGCAAACACACAAGCAGATCCTTTTTATCTATAGAAAAAAAAAAAAAGATTCCTTTTTACCTAAAGAAAAAAATCTAAATTTAGACCTGACATTTAGGGTCTTTTATTTTGTCACAGAATACCTGGCTAGGATTTTTCATTTATTAGTTCATTGAGTTATATTTGTTTGTCTGTTACATGCAGGGAGTATGGAGATTGTGTAGACATACAACCAAGGTTTGCTAGTGAGGAAACAATCCTCCTGCTAGAAAGTAGGGAAGGAAGTGTTAGCACGTAGCTTTCTAGTGTTGCAACGAGAAAGCTTAATCACTGGACCAAGGTTTGCTAGTGAGGAAACAATCCTCCTGCTAGAAAGTAGGGAAGGAAGTGTTAGCATGTAGCTTTCTAGTGTTGCAACGAGAAAGCTTAATCACGGAATCATTAAGGAGAGCTCCCAAATTTCTTACTGTTTGTATCCAGAGTGGATGTTTGATTGGCCATAGCAATGATTCCATTTGACAAAAGTGTTATAGAAGACTCCAGTGGTGAATAGGGTTTTACTTAATTTCTTTTAAAAATTTAATTTCTTTTTTTATTGTCTGAGAATGAATTTTAAAGTTATTTGGGGGTCATGGGTTATAATGTCAACATCAGATAATGTTGGTTGTTTATTATTTAATAAAAGTTTGCAACCATTGTATTTTGTGCATAAGAGAACATTGTGCAGTCTACTGAGGTGAGTTTCTAAAATTTATGGATGTAGACTCAAGACTACAGAAATATTACATCCCCAAAAAGAACCCAGGAGCTTCTTATGTCAGGTCCTTCTGTGTCTTGAGTAATATGTGTATTGTCTATTGTTGCCATGTATTTATTTACTATCTTAGATTGTCATCTCTTCATATGCAAATATCTCTTATCTGGGGCTAGATTGTAAGCTCCTTGTAGGTAGGCACTAGGCCTAGCACTTTGGTGGTACTGAAGGAACTGGGGCAACACTGGCATCAGCTTCCCTCCAAGGACCTTTCCTTTGCTGCCCTACTGTTTCTAAGGGTGGTACCCAGACCCCCGGGTCCCTGGCCTCTGATGCCTCTGCCAGAGACTTCCACCAGATGGTGCTCTTTTCCTATCTGTTGTTGGGTGTCACTGGCCACATTACCCTTTGCCACTTGCCCAATCCTTTTGCAAGGTAGTAGGTGGGACACTGGTAGTAGAAAGATAATTCAAAATCAGTATGAATCTTTCCAAGTGAGAAATGAGGTTTTAGTTAATATCTACAGTGGACAGACTCTTAGCATTCATTGCTCAGCAAAGCCATTTTGGGGGCACAGATCACCTCCATGTGACTCACTGCTCCAAGTCAATTGCAAGGATTTTTCCTAGTTTTATCAACTTCCACTGAAGCCCTGCTCAAGTAAGTGTCCATTTGAATCCTAATATTCCATTTTGAATGCCAGAACAATACTTCAGTGTTGGTCTTTGCAGTCTGCTGGAGACAGCCGTTACCAGAAGTCTTTAGACATTGAGAGTTGCAGACAGCCTATGCATTTGGAAGGCATTGCTGCTTTGGTACAAAAATGAAGTTCAATTTGGACATCCTTAAGTCATCAGGAAGGGGTTTGATTTTGTTGAGCAGGTGGTTTACCAAAGCAGAGAGCATTTAATGTGTTTTAAATTTCTTCAAGTCACAAGTAAAATAACACTTTAATACTTCAGATGCAAAAGAAATTCATCTAGGTGTTCTAGATTTATAACATCACAGATGTTGGCCTTTATGGATAGCTAATTTTATAATGCCATTATAACCCTATTCATCTAACCCAGTAGGTCTTATCATTTTTGGGTGGGTGTTGGGGGAAGGAGAAGTGATTGACATTAATTAAGTCTATGGACTGTTCCCTAAGGGAAAAGAAAACACGTATTACTTTTCACCCATCATTTTAGGAAGTTTTTTAATCGCCTGAAACCCAGCTATGAATTCTAAGTTAAAGACCCGCATGTTGTCTAACAAAGCAATTGTATCTTTTTGTAAGTCCTAGGTTTGTTTTCTGTATGACAGCCAATAGGAAAGCAGTTAAAGTGGAATCTAAGTGCTTGGGCTCTGGAATTAAGCAGACCTGAATAAAAATCTTGGTTCCGCCACTTTATAGCTGTATGATCATGGTCAAGTTATTTGACCTTCTTGAGTCTCAGTTTCCTCATTTGTAAAATGGGGATAATAATAGTACTGATCTTCAAGGGCTGTCATGAAGATTAAATAACCCATGTGAAATGTATACATAGCACAGCACCTAGAATATATTAAGTGCTGGATATGTTAATTATTTTGCTATTATTAGAAAATGGAATTATTTTTCTTCCTAAGTGTTTCTAATAATATGAGGATAGTTATAGTTATTTGTCTTACCTATTTCAATAGGATCTACTTAATTAGGTGGCTGAGGGGTCAAAACTCTGAGTACTTTAATCTCAATAACCATGTTCATGGGTTAACTCCATGGTCAAGAATTTGATACTTCCCTCCCTAGTCTAATGATTTAGAGTCAATATTGAGTCCCATTTTAAGCAGAAATCTAGTAATATATTCTGTGAATTTTGAGTGGCAATCTAGAACAGTATGTTTCCAATGTGAAAAATACTGAAATACATCTGTAGATGAACCATACTTATTTTGGCCACCATTTTATCCACAGACCCTGAGCAAAGGACTTGTCATAGAAGATATTGAATAAATATTTGTTGACTGAGTGACTGAATTACTTTAGAATAGTAAAATATCTTTAGAGAAAGACTCAATTAATTTTGGTGAGTATTTTTATGTTAGATTATATTTTCAAGACTTTCCTCCTGGGCTGGCCCGGTGGCGCACTTGGTTGAGTAAGGCACTTGGGAGCACAGCGGCACTCCCGCCAAGGGTTCGGATCCCATATAGAAACCGGTCTGCTCACTGGCTGAGCGCGGTGCGGGTGCGACACCAAGGGTTGCGATCCCATTGCCGGTTGCGGTACGGGCGTGACACAGAGGGTTGCGATCCCGTTACCGGTCACGAAAAAAAGACAAAAAGGAAAAAAAAAAAAAAGACTTTCCTCCTTGGTTTCTTATTAGAGTGCCTGTTCTGAAACCAGTTGCTAAAGTTGGAAATATAGTCTGCTTCATTAACTAGTTGTGTAACTGTGGGCAAGTTATCTCATCTCTTGATGCTTCTGTTTCCTCATTTGTAAAGTGGGCTTAATAATAAGGTTGGGCAGTGGAGGAAGTGAGTTAATATAAGGTACGTGCTTAGAGCAGCACCCAACAAAATGTTTGATACATCTTAGCATTGCTATCATTGTTGTGATTACTATTACTGCTACTACAGTGACTCCTGCTTATCAGGATTCCCTCAGTACTGCAGATTCAATTTATTTGATGTAGCTTTCCCCAAACTAAAGTTCAATTAAAACGTCTTTAATTTAGAAACATGAATACCAAACTTTGTCTTGCATGTAATGTAGTCCTAAAATTTCAATACTCTATTCTGTAGAGTAGACTAAATGTTGGGAAATTCTATTTTCCCATCCTTATTTTTGGAGGCACGAGGGAAGGTGGGTTTATTTTGACCGAATGTGAAAACAATCATCATCAACGTGCTTGTAGCATTTGCTGCCTGCTCTTCGGTGCTCATCACTTTTCAGTTCCAGATATCATTTGCATGGACCTGATGATGCTGAGTACGGGTATTGCAGAGGAATGATAGCTTCCCTTCCTATTGAAACAGAAGCTTCAAAGAGAAGATTAAAGAAGCGTTTGTTATCTATCTGCACAGGCCTGATACGAAATTCTCAGAGGGGTTTAAGATAAGCACAACTCTGTATGTATGCATTTATATGCTTTTTCTTCTGTATATTTCTATTGTGATCTTTGAATTTTGGTTTAAAAATTTTAGTTTCAGACTTGTTGGACTCTGGCTAAAGGAGAATTGTTTTTAGAGCAAAGGGTAAGAATTGGAACATGGTGGCAGGATTTGACTGCCTCCTGAGGAGTAGAGAATTCTCTACTGTGGAATCATCTTTCCAGAGAACATGATGAAAGCCATCCCTACGATATGTTTAAAAAGACAAGATCAAGACCTTAAAGGTGTCCAGCAGAGAATAATCCCTGGTGCCCTCCAGAGGGGGATTAGATTGCTCAGTTTTTGGAATTTTTTGTGTGTGTGTGGTAGCCGGCCGGTGGTACAGGGGTCTGGACTTTCCTTTTAAAAGTGTCCTCTGTGGCCTGTGGGCTAGAGGGTATATTTTTGTTTTCTGTTTTTGTTTTTAACAAACTTTCTTTGGGGTTATTGCATAATGAATACTTAGAGTAAGAAGACAAGGAAGGGCTGGCCGGTTAGCTCAGTTGGTTAGAGTGCAGCCTTCTAACACCAAAGTCAAGGGTTCGGATCCCCATACGTGCCAGTCACCAAAAAAGAGAAGAAAGGGAGAAAAGGTAGGGTGGCAAGATGGATTTATATCTTCTGAAAAAAAAGGGAACTAACATGCCACTTCATGCCATTCCATGTCAAGTTCTATATATGACTTTTATATGAGTTTTGTTGACAGAAATATTTTTTAGGATTGATGATTAAAATTGTATACATTTAAAATGTATAATGTGATGACTTGATATACATATGCATTGTAAACTGATTACCACAGTGAAGTTAATTAATATGTCCATACCTCAACATACCTTTTTTTTTTTTTTTT
>NW_007726561.1:0-18503 GCF_000696425.1 Galeopterus variegatus | reverse complement strand
TTTTTTTTTTTTTTTGGTGAGAATGCTTAAGATCTATTCTCCCAGCAAACTTCAAGTAAACAATACAGTATTATTAACTATAGTTACCATGCTGTACATTAGATCCTCAGAACTTATTAATCTTATAGCTGAAAGTCTGACATATGTGTTTAATTATGGTATTGGCAAGAATAAAGCAGATTTTTCTATTTTTACATCAACCAGATAGACCTGCTACTTTATTTGGTACTGTTAAATTGAGTTCTTTTTCTGTAATCAAGCTTCTTGAGATACATCTACTATTGGCAGAAGCAATACTCTTAGTATATATAAACTTATAAGATCATTTTTCTTCTTGACTAACAAGAGAAACCAGGAAACCAGGGCTTTTAGAGTATGTAGGGAAGGGAACTTCAAATCTGTGCTTGCTGGAGTGGGGATTGTGGGAGAGGGAGGCGCAAAAGAGGTTGAGGTCATTAATTACACATTTTACCTGTGTAACAGCCTAGAATTGGCCTTTTAACTGCCACTGCATGACTAGGTTTTTTTGTTTGTTTGTTTTGTTTTTTTCCTGGGCCAATAAATAAGAACAGCAATGGTTAGCAAAGTTCCTGCTGTTGTCATCATTAACATTTTGGAAGGAGGAATGTGTATACTTGATTTTTATTGAATTCGAAGTTGGGTAATGATAGGAATTGGGGGCTAGAGCAGTGCCTCAAGAGAAGACGGAAAACTGCTCACTGGTTTGATGATTTAATTTAATTATTACGTATGTGTTGCCTTTTTCTGAATCTTTTAAAATCCTTTAAAGAATTTAATAAAAACTATAATCAAAAAGATGGTGAATAACAAATGCTGGTGAGGGTGTGGAGAGAAGGGAGCGCTCCTACACTGTTGGTGGGACTGTAAATTAGTCCAACCACTATGGAAAACAGTATGGAGGTTTCTCAAACAACTACACATAGATCTTTCATACAATCCAGCAATCCCACTTCTGGGTATATACCCAGAGGAATGGAAATCATCATATCAAAGAGATACCTGCACTCCCATGTTCATCGCAGCTGTGTTTACAACAGCCAAGATATGGAACCAACCTAAATGTCAATCGATGGATGACTGGATAAGGAAACTGTGGTATATACACACCATGGAATACTACTCTGCCATAAAAAAGAATGAAATACTCCCATTTGCAGCAACATGGATGAACCTGTAGAAACTTATGTTGAGTGAAATAAGCAAAGCACAGAGGGATAAATATCACATGTGCTCACTCATATGTGGGAGCTAAGAGAGGAAGAAAGAAGAAAAGAAAGACCACAGTGGTGCATTGGTCTTGCAGAGGGAGAGAATGTTCCTTAGGCTACAAAGTGACATGGCGGGGGAAGGAGAAGGGGGAAGGAGGTTGGGTATAATTGGGTGGGGAACACAGGGTACAAATGCAATTTCTGGTAATGGGTATGCTGCCAGTATGAATCTGGCCCTCACATCATGGGCACGAGGGGTGACGATTAGCTTTGTATCTCATTAATATTCATAATAACAATAAAAAAGAATTTGATATAAACTGTGGACTCTTTCCCGGGAGGGGGGGGGATGATCAGATGCATATATATATATATACTCCTGAGAGGTGAAGATTAGGATAGAAAAATATCCACTCTATTTAGTGGCATTGAGGTCATTATGTCCACAGCAAGAACTAAGGTGCAGTGGCCCTGAGCCTGACTGGAGTATGTTAAGGAGCGAGTGGACAGTGAGGCGGTAAAGAGAGCAAGTATAGACAAGGCTTTGAAGATTTCTCTGTGACGCGAAGGGAAACCATACAGCAGAGGGAGGGATGTGGAGCGGGTGAGGGAGGATTTGCTTCATCCTTATATGAGCATAAATGCTAATGGAAAGGGCCAAATTGAGAGGAAGAGTCTCGATACATGGGAGAGAAAAACTGGTATAGAATAGTGTAAAGTTCCTGTGAAGGCAGCAGGAAGTGGGATCCGAAGTACAGTAGACTTTTGTGGGTAACCACCATGTGTAACATTGTTTCTGTGGGGAAATATGCAGTTTAGCTTCTAAATAAGTGACTTACACATGATCTTTTCTACCACTGCTATTTAAGACTTCAAGGGCTGTCGGTTTTGCCAGGCACTTCCCAAAATAAGAAGGGAGATGGAACGGTGCAGTGAACTGTGTCCTTGGCTCGGGCACCAGAATGTTAGACAACCTTGAGTCAATTCTCATGCTTCACCTGTAAAATTAAGAATTTTGGCTCGAGAGGCATTTGAGGATGTGTTGGTGGCGTGGGGTTTGGGACACCCACCGGTATTTGGTGCCCAGGACCAGTGATGCTACTGGTCCTGTAATACACAGAACAGGTTGTCACAACAAAGAACTGTCCTGCTCAAAGCCTGTAGAGCACCTGACGACAAGCCCTGGGAGACTCTTAGGTTCTGTCTTAGGACCTTTCCAGTTCTAAAGTCAAAATTATCTAAGGAATCGCCATGAGTAAAACGCAGCTTTTAAGCCTTTGAGAATCTTTCAAATCTCAGAGACAACCCTTTTGTTTTTCTCAAAGTGAGTAGTAGCTTTGGCTGGTTACTCGCTGTTTAGCAAGCTGTTTGGACTACGTGCTGTAGCTACTGAATGCCAACCCAAATTGGGAAATACAGGTTTGACTTATCTCCATTCTTTTCCTTGTATTACAGGTACTACTGGGATTTTCAGCCCCAGGGTGAGTACTCTTTAGCCATGCGTGGTTTTATACTAAAAATGTGTAGATGGTGTTGTTTACTTTTGTCTCTTCTATATAAGCTTCACCACAGAGTGGCATTAGCCATTTCTGAGTAAAGTTAGTGGAGTATTTAATTAACCTTCACCCTGCTGGGCCCCCTGCCCTGCTTTTTAGCAACAAGAGGCTCTGTGCTTCTGCCTTCTGAGTGGATTGCTGCTAGATTATTTTATAGAGCTAAAGCTATAATATGCTTTTATTCCTTGAGCTTTGTTAGATGCCAACGGGATCCAATAACATTCAAATAAAATCATAGCCGAGTTCATAATAAAAACCTTGGGAGGGTTCCAACTCAGCTAATCTTTCATTTGCTCCAGAAATAAATTCCAGTGTGTTACGTCCTGGATCACAGTGCCCTTCCACACAGCCTGCCTGTCTGGCAACAGAGAAATGTCAGAAGTGGAGCAGTGTTGAAATTCCCACTAGGACAGTGTTATCACATTTTAATATGAGCTTCACTGCAGCCTTGGTGCTTCTAATTGCTTTCAAACCATTGTTTTCCTTCTTTTGCTTGATGAACCCAGCATCTGGCATGATTCTAAAAAGTACGACAGACAGCTGTGTGCAAAATTTTAAAAAAAAAGACAAGATTAGAACACATTTTTAAAAGGCTCAAAATGGAATATTTTTTCTGAATTCAGTTTGAGGGGGTGTCTTTAAAATACATGCATTCCTTCTTTTTTAGTTCTCTGGTTGAGAATGTCAGAAACATGATCCTGAATATTAATTATCTTAATTTATTATAAAAGGAGGGTTTTTATTTTCTCAGAGAATCACAGAGAGTTCTAGATCAAACTTGCAAGTAGCTTTATGAACTATTTTGCTCTGTAATTTTTAAAACCACTTGTAAACTTTTTCAATACTTTTTATTCTCCTAATGTTGTCAATGTATCTAATCTCATCAAGCAGTGGTACTATAAAGAAATTAAAATTGTGAGTGATCATACTAGTTTTATTAAAATTTTTATTTTCCTAGCTCGTACTTGTTTCAGTGTATTTCAAGTCTGTATAAGGCTTTCTTTAAACACCAATAAGAAATAAAAATACTATATTTTTACTTTTTGACTCCTGTAAGTTAAAGTTAGAGTACTTATACTATTTTTAGTATTTTATGTGATATAAGCTATATATATCACTGCCTTAAAGGATTTATAACTGAAAACATAGATTGAGCAGTAGAGAAATATATGTAAAGCAGTTTGCTTTACAAAACATGAAATGCGTTATTCAGGGAATGAACCTATAGTTAGAGAACTATATGTAAAGCAGTTTGCTTTACAAAACATGAAATGCGTTATTCAGGGTTTAACAGATGTTAACCAGAATCCACAGGGGGCAGAACATGATTGTGAACTGGCAGAAATGATTGAAACTGTGAGGGTAGAATTAATTACCTAAAGGAGAAATAAAGAATTAGTGTCAGAGATGTGGTATAACAATGTGTTGAGAAGAGAAAATAATTTTGGAGCTTAACACAAGGGACTGTGTGAGACTTAAAAGACAAAGGGCACATCTTACCAGATTCTTGTAATGGTGGAATTGCAGTCCTCTTCCAACACAGGGCAACTTCTATACACCATGTCTCTCTTAGAGACAGGGCAGAGGTAGAGCAGCCAAGGGGGCAATTGAAATAGTTTATTTAGGGCAGAAAACTGTATTTGCTTCACAGCAATGATTGAATATACGTTGCAAAATCTTTGCTCATTTAGAAATAAATGTAAGAAAAGATCAAGTAGAAAAGCCCACACTCTTGCCCCCAACCTTGTTTCTCATACAGATTTGGGGGAGGGGGCGATGTGATGGGGAGCAGTGTCTTTGACCTTACCCTTTTGATCAGGTCTTAGCTGATTGTGTGCTTCAGAAACTGGTGGGGTGGGCAGGAGCAGTAACTGGCCTATGTAAGGTACGACAGGACAATGTAAGATTGTGAAAGAATAGGAATATGTAAGAAAGAACAACTGACAGAATAATTTTAAAAGCCCTGAAAGTGTTGGAATGGAAGTGAGAAAAAACGGAAATGATGGCTTCAGGCTTTCCTAGCATTTTTATCCGTGACAGGACCCTCTGTGCAGGAAGAGGATGAGATGAATTTGATTAACTCTTTGCATTTGCCTAAATACACACTTGTGTTTTTCAGGATATTTGTACTAAATCAGAGTCTGGTGCCTCGGAGGGAAATAGTCTTTAATTGTGAAAGATCCTTTATTTGTAGATCTTTTTAGTAGCACATATTTTAAAAAGAACATCTTTATGAAAATATAATTCACATTCCATAAAATTCACCCTTTTAAAGTGTGCAGATCAGTGGTTTTTAGTATAGTTACTGAGTTTTACAAGCATCGCCACTGTCTACTTTCAGGACATTTTCATCACCCCAGTGAGAAACTTGTGCCCATTTCAGAGCCCAAGCCCTTCCAGAGTTCCAGAGCCCATACCCTTCATCACCGTATTTTACTGTCTCATTGCAAGGTTGTCGAGGATTAGTAGTAATGTGTGAAAGCATCTAACACAGTACCTGGATGTAGTAAATAGTAAGGAAGTGTAGTTTCTATAATGATATTAATGGCAATTCTTTTCCTCACATTTTCACCCAAATTTTCTTATTCGTTCACTGTCAACTTCCTAACTAACTGATGGCCGTTTAAAAAGAAAAAAATATAGTAAAAAAAACAAAAGAAATGTAATCCAAAGAATGTATTACTTTAATCTAGAGGGGACAGAAATGGAAGAGCTCTTTTAATAAGTTCAAATGTAACTGGAGAACATGGGAAAGGCTTTTTATTTTTATTTTATTTTATTTTTATTATTTTTACTTTATTTTTATTTTTTCCTTTTTGTCTTTTTTCGTGACCGGTAATGGGATCGCAACCCTCGGCGTCAGGCCCGCACCACGCTCAACCAGTGAGCGGACCGGTCTCTACATGGGATCCGAACCCTCGGCAGGAGCGCCACTGTGCTCCCAAGCACCACACTCTACTGAGTGCGCCACCGGGCCGGCCCTATTTTTATTTTATAATAAAACATATGATTGCTTTGGTAATTCAAGTTCTGCTTACTTTAAAAAAAAACCTTTTTTTTCTACTCAATTTTTCACTTAAAGTTGTAAAGAAAAGCCATTGGAATCTTTATCATGGAACATTTACCATTTCAGTATCAAATACCTAAAGTATGATATTGATCAGGTGTCTAAACAACAATATTAGTTTTGCCCTTTAGATTTGATGACAATATCACTTGAAGTCATTGGGCAAACTGATTTTCTTCAGTTTGCTTCAGTCTCCCCTTTTATAAAATGAGTTTATTGACAGCTTTAGTTTAATTAATCAAAAGTTCAGTTTCAAGGTATACTGTTTATAATTCAAAATTTATTGCTATAAAACATCTTCACAAATATTAGGTAGAATTTTTTCACCATAAACACAGGGTCTAAAACAAATGATGCAATATTTAAATAAATACTTAAGAAAAACCATGGGAATATTATGAGTATGTATGAGGGTACTTCAAAAAGTTCATGGAAAAATAGAGAAGATAACATGAATCTTTTCATGAACCTTTTGAAGTACCCTCATGTAACAAGAGCATATTGTTTTGTCCAGTGGTCACTCACATTACATTTATGATCGTGGTAAATATGGGCCAGTGAAGTTTCTTGACAGCTTGAAGATTCTTTGAGTATCTGCCTGGGTTTCTCAGAAAGTTTCTGAGAAAATTATCCGGTATATTTCAATATGAAAAATATCCATTTTGTGAATCTTAAAAATCTCATTTTGAAATGGCAATCCTATACCCCTTGTTAAAGTAAATTGATGCCTAAAAATATTGCTTGGCAAAAGCAAATAGTGCAAAGTGAATAAAGAGAATGTTATTATAAAGCCATGTCAACTATAGACTAAAAGATTAGAGAGGCTTATCAATGAATGTGTGGACTTTATGTGCATCCTGAGTCAAATTATAAAAAATAACATCTTTGAGAGAATTAGAAATTTGAACATTGACTGGTTTATTTTGTTATTAAGAAACTACTGTTAATTTTTTACAGTGTGGCAATGATATTATGGTTAGATTTTTTGAAATGGGTCCTTATCTTAGACGGAGGTATGCTGTAATATTTAAAGATAAAGTGATATATGTCTGACAAATAATATGGGAGGGGTGAAAGAAATAGAGTGGGGGTATAGATGAAACAAGAACGACCATAAATTGACACTTGTTGAAGCTGGATGATGTATACATGGGGGTTTAATTACACTGATTTTACTAATTTTGTACATGTTTAAAATTCTCCATAATGCAAAGATAAAAGAAAAAGAAATCCACGTTAGGATTGATAAAAAACATGACATTATTCTTCTGTTTCTATTGTGAGTCGTACGACATTAATGCATAATCTTATGTATCTGGGCACAAAATACATAGAATAGGGAACCGGTTTTTTTATTTTTAATTGTTGTTTCATGTTAATGTTTTATGGTGGAAAGAGTGTGAACTTTGAAACAGACCTGAATTGGAATATATTCTCTACCTACAAGCTTTGTCGGCCCTATATGAAGTAACATAACCTCTCAAAGCTTCAGTTTCCTCATCTGTAAAATTACACTAATAATACCTACTTCTCAGTTACTATGAGTTATAATGTGGTGATAACTTATGAGGAGTGCTTGCTACGCTTACTAAAGTGGTAACAGTATTATTTTTGTGTCTCAAAGTAGGATCAGTCATGTAAATGCATGTATGGAACTTTGATAATGTATATTTCACATACCTTTCCATAAAATTCATCTATTTCAGCTGAACCCTGGTGTAGGGCCATGTAACTCACCACATATATGTATGTAAGGTTTGCATTTATATGGTGTAAGTACAGGATTTTTATTAGTAGGCACTTCAGAGATTAGATTTATGAGCTTGTTGCTCTATAATGTCTGAGACATGTTGAATGAAAGCACAAATGTCGCTTAACTTCTTGTCTCCTCCAGTCACGTACTTGGAGCATGTAGTTATGACAACTGCAAGAAGCAAAACATTGAAGCAGCAAAGAAACGCCATCTTTACACTAAAAAAGGGGGGGGTTCCCTTTGAAGTTGAAGAGAAGTGTTTTTGAGTTAATGGAGTGTACAGTGATTTTACTAAGTTTTATTTATGAAAATACTCTTTGCATTCATGCCAAAAGGTTTTAACACAGTCATAAGTAGGATTTATACAAAGAAACAGCCCAAATTTATGATGTGTTTGCAAATGTAAGAAAAAGTCTGAATTTACAATATTTGTAATTTATTGTTAAGTATCTTTCCATCACTATTCCTGGAATGCTAATATTTTATAAACATAAGCTTTGGTTATGAACCTAGAATATCCTAAACTATACTACTTTTTAAAAAGAAATATTACAGCCTGTTTTCCATGTCTTTAGGGGATTTAATAGGGGGAAATACAGAGGATGAATACTCCTGTCTTTGGCTTTGGCCCAGCCTTTTAGCATCAACAACCTTGACAGCTGCTTTTGTAGCTTGACTTCCTTTAGGCATTTTCCCCCTTTCCTTACTTGCTACATTTTATACAAATTAATCTGTACAAAGTAGATACACACACAAACTGTTTTTGAAGTTAATTACTGATTTTGATACCTTTTCAAATATTTTACTTCCTATATATCTACTGGTTGGGTTTTGGGGATTTTTTTTTAGTGAAATAATGCACTTTAAAATTAATGCACTCATTGTTTTGCAACTACTGTAAAAGACAGCAAGATTTTTAAACAAAAAGATTCACTTTTTTCTCTTTTAAAGTTATTTTCTAAGATTTTCGTGTCTTTCTAAATATCCAATTCTGGAGCAGATGATATTAAGACAGATGAAAAAGAACTGACTTTCATGCAGGTAAAAAAAAAAAAATCATTGGAATCAGAGGACGCTGCCTTATATATTCCCTACACAATATATTATGCTCACTATAGCATTGTTTGGAAAAGCAAAGACTCCAAACAGCCTAAATGTACAGCAATAGGGGACTAGTTAAATAAATTATGCTACATCCATTTAATGGGATGCTATATAGAGTTAAAAGAAAATGGCACATAGATATGTGTAACATATCTGTACTTCTCCAAGTATTAATACTTCTCCAAGGAGTATTGTTAGTGAAAAAAGGCAATTTGGGCCAACAATGTACAGTTTCTGTGTCTGTGTGTCTGTGTGCCCACACCTGCTTTTGTTTGTGTAAAGAACATTTTTGGAAGAATAAATATGAATCTATTAACTTTGGTAACCTCTGTTGAGGGAGGTGTTGGTATGAATGGATGAGAGGATCTTTGTTATTTATATTCTTGAGTTCTTGAGTACTATTTGAATTTTTACCATGTACATGAATTATTTTTTAACTAAAAAAAAGTCATTAAAATAAAACATGAGATAAATGTACATGTGCTGATATGGAGCAATCATCAAGATAAATAGGAAGAAAACCTGGTTTCAGAACAGAAGAAATGCTACTCTCCTTAAAGAAGAGAAAAAAATACATATGCTACCCACACAGACAGTTGTTATATTTGGATAGAAAATTCACGGAACACCCAAGAAACCTCACAATGGTTGCCTCTGGAGAGAAGGGCCAAGAGAAAGTAAGGGAGATGAACTTTTATGCCTTCTTGTAACCTTTGGAATTTTTACTCTAATGCTTAACTTTTTTATTCAATAAAGAACTTACAAAAAAAAAATCTTGACTCAACATGGTAGTGAGCTCTTTTTCAGTAGAATCATGATTTGGTAGTTTCTCATCCATTCAAATTCCCTGCACCCCTTTATTTATTTATCTTAAAATATGAATTTATGTACAAGGCCCTGATGATGAGATAAAATACCTACATTCTCTGTTGCGTAATATTTGAGAACCAGCAGTACATAGGTGTGTTGAGTTGACTTATCCCTTAAAAGTCAATTTTAAGGGATAAGTATCATATAATACCCATGGTAACTGATAATGAATACCTTTTCTTACCCTAGCTCAATCTTTTTTTTTTCCATTTGTAGTTCGTTTCAGAACAGAAGAAATGCTACTCTCCTTAAAGAAGAGAAAAAAAGACATATGCTACCCACACAGACACTTGTTATATTTAGGTAGAAAATTCACGGAACACCCAAGAAACCTCACAATGGTTGCCTCTGGAGAGAAGGGCCAAGAGAAAGTAAGGGAGATGAACTTTCACCGTATGCCTTCTTGTAACCTTTGGAATTTTTACTCTAATGCTTAACTTTTTTATTCAATAAAGAACTTACAAAAAAAAAATCTTGACTCAACATGGTAGTGAGCTCTTTTTCAGTAGAATCATGATTTGGTAGTTTCTTATCCATTCAAATTCCCCGCACCCCTTTATTTATTTAGCTTAAAATATGAATTTATGTACAAGGCCCTGATGATGAGATAAAATACCTACATTCTCTGTTGCTTAATATTTGAGAACCAGCAGAACATAGGTGTGTTGAGTTGACTTATCCCTTAAAAGTCAATTTTAAGGGATAAGTATCATATAATACCCATGGTAACTGATAATGAATACCTTTTCTTACCCTAGCTCAATCTTTTTTTTTTCCATTTGTAGTTATTAAAAGTTTACAGAACTTTTGATTCTTATCTTCATGTAGATGACAAGGAAAATCAAATAACTGATAAATTAATGACTGTTTATTTAAGTTTATTTGACTAGCCCAGGGGACTTATGTTGAGAAAAAAATAACTTACAAGCTATTTCTCTTAGATAGTATTATCTCTGAATTAACATAGAAAATCAGATGAGAAGTACAGTTTCTGAAGATAGAATTTCAGCATAAGAATTAATGTTCATCAGGAATTTTGCCTCTAACAAATTTTCATGTTCTGAACACAAAATATTGAGAGAAAAGTGTAGTTAACTTTAATACAAACTTTTTTGGTTCTTCTGCTTAAAATCTTTTTTTGTGAGTAAGTAGGTTAAGCCTTTGAACTTGAAATCCAGTGAATTTGCTTGATATTTGGAGGCTACATAATGTGACGGGTGAGTCCAATTCTATTGGAAAGCATTAATTTTTCATTAATGCTTTCATCAACACATATTTCTCTGCTTGTCTGCCAGGATGGCTGGTACACAAGGAAAGGGACTGCTAAGTTATGGGTAAGGATTTTATATGACATGCAAAATAAAGCTTCTAGTTACTGCTGACTCTTGTGAGGCAAATAGTGGAAGAACCAGTCTTGTGAGCCCTACTGTCCTGGTCAGCTGATGTGAATTTAACACACACTTGCCAGCCTGAAAAAGTTCTTGATTACACTTTATCTCTAAAAGGTATTTTCCTAAACTTAAAAATGTGGTTCCATTTACTCGTAAGATTTGTGCACTTTACTTGTGTTAGTGATACTTCAATAAAAAAGAAACAATAAATTTTAAAAATAAGGAGAGGTACTCTTCCGTGTGAAACTTCTGTCCTGTGGCACCAAACATTGAATTGAATTCTTGACGGTGAGAGATTTTGGCTGTTGATAATGGTGTTACATACATGCTGTGATATAAATGTTGTTGTTTACGTGAACAAGAATCCTTGTTTGGGGTGGGGTGGGGCATAGGGAAACCAAGACTTTGCCATTGTAGCTTTAGTAATATTGGAGGTCTGTGTTACTCACAAAGAAAACTCACTCTTTTTTCAGCATGTTAAAAGCTGGTTCGTGTTATCAGGTCTGCTAATCTTACCCATAATCCATTCTTTATTATGTATTGCTTTATTTTTACTCCTTGGACTTTTGTAAAATTTTTCTTATATATACATGTAGCCTGTAGAACATGTAGTCTCATCCATCTTTAGCAGAAGACATTGGAATCCACTAGCCTTATAGTTTCCCTCGAGAAGTTTCTGAAGTAGTGTTGGTCCACCAACTGGAGCGTGATAGATACTGGAATGCATCAAGATTATAAATGGGAACTACAGTCTACTACAATTTGTTGTTTGGGAGAAAGGAAAGGGAAAGATGGGAAGAAAGGGCAAGGTGAACCAATAGTAATAAAATTCCTACATCTATGTGACATATTGGATTATAAATGGGAACTACAGTCTACTACAATTTGTTGTTTGGGAGAAAGGAAAGGGAACGATGGGAAGAAAGGGCAAGGTGAACCAATAGTAATAAAATTCCTACATCTATGTGACATATTTTGAAAGGATTTCCCTACTCTGAGACTTAAAGCATGATGGTACCAGAAAGAAAATTCATTGTTTAACCAACCCAGGACAAAGCTGTATTTAGGTATGGAACATGTTGGTTAGTTTTTGGTGAAGCAGGGTCATAATGCCCAGGATCAAACAGAATCAAACAGAAGGTGCTAGAAAAAATTCAATGTATCAATCTGACTAAACCCAAAGTAGTTGTATTAAATTTTGTAAGCATGAAATCCATGCCAAAAAGTGATATCTTAAAAATTACTACACAACACTACTGTGATAAATTTGAACTGTGAATTGGACCACTTCCTTCTTAACCAAATCATTGATCACATTTGGCTTTGTCTGTCAATTCTAGTTTCCATACCTAATGTGACTACTACTAATAATAATTTATGCTTTTGATTATAAACTTGTTTTACTGAAGTAAAAATACTAATTAATATAACATATACCCTAAATTCAAGTCATTGGCTGTCATTCAGTATGCATTGCCTTTGAGTAAGGGACATGATTTATAAAGCATACAGATTTGGAAACTGTACAGCTCAGTGGATTAGAACAAGAGCTTAGTAATCAGACAGGGTGGGGTCAAAGCCTGACTCTGCCACTTATGAGTCACTTGTGTGACTTTGGGTAAGTTATTTAATCTCTGTGTCTCAATTTCAGAATCTACATCTTTGGAATAATAATACTCACACATCACAGGATTATTCTGAGTATTAAATGAGATAGTACACGAAGAGCCTTAACCCAAAGCTTGTACCCAGTAAGAGTTCAGCAAACTATTATATTTTTATTATTATTATTACTATAGCTGACTTTCTTCTGTAAATCAAAACATGCTGAGAATTCAGTTGAATAGTTTCATAATAAGAATTAAGGACTGAGAATACAGTGATCCAAAGAAAACAGAACTATGAACCAATAATGCCAGATTATGATTGCCTGGTTGCCGTATGATAAATGCATTCATTTTACAATATACTCGTATTTATCCACAAACTTCCAAATACCTAGGTTTACATGTTTTGAGTTCTGTCAAAATTTTACTTTTATTGAAAATATTCCAACTCAGCAGGTTCCATTTTCGTACCAGTTGAACAATAACAGTGGTAGATGGAATGCGTTAGTGTAGAGACAGAATGATTGCTGACAGGCCGGAATGTGCTTTATGAAGTGTGTGTTGTCGCATATACAGTTATCTGGTTTATATTTGTTGCTGCCAGTCTCGTTTGTTATTATCCGGGAGTTACGCCTTTATTGAAACCTAAGAAGGGTTAAAAATGCCAGTATTTTCTGAGAGGGAGGGGAAGGAGCAGAAGGGCTCCCACAGTGGATACTTTTCCTTTCTCTTTTCTTTCGTTCTTTTTCTTTTTTTAAAGAACTAGGATGATGCTACACGCTGCAGCTCACCCTACTGGTCAGAAAGAAAAACTGCAACACAAAGGGCCATTTTCTTGAAGGAGTGAGAAAAAAGAACTTTTCAATCGGCTCCCACTGACGTTTTCCTGTCTAATCTACCACTGACAGATGTAGTTCATTTTGACAATCTTACTAAGCTATGCTGCCCTATTAGTTGTTGGATTCACAGATGTTGTCATAGTGATTGTGCAACGAGTGCCCAATCAGTCTGGTTCCATTTCTAACCATTTAGACTGTGCACCTCTCTCTGTAAATGTTCTCTCTAAAGATTCATAAGAAGTCTGTTATTCTTAGCATGATTATATTATTAGCAAACAGTATTCTTAACTAAAAAACTTAGGCTTAATTTACTTCTTGTACATTCAAGATCCAGTTGGAGTAACTTTTTAAAAGAGTGATAAATGGAAACTTTCTCTACCTGGCCTATCATTTGTTCTGTGGACTTAATGACATTCAGTACTATTAAACTCCCTGCCAGGACCTTGGGGGGAAAAAAAGAATATTTATGCATTGAGTTATGGGTAGATGTAGAAGAAGAAAAAAAAGAGATGGGCAGGAAGTCAGACTGTATAGAACAGAGAAGACTTTGAGACCTTCGCTATACATGGATTAATCACAAGAACTAACCAGGCAAATCCAAATGGATATTTAGAAATCGGTGAAGCCTCTAAGATGTTCTGTGGATGACACCGTACATTTTCTAATGCATGGGTATGTGCAAAATGATGTGTAACTTACAATGGAAGTGTTGACAGAACTTTAGCTTTGGTGTTGCAAATATGCTCTATAAAATATTTACATGCGAGTAACATTTCACATATATGGTCACGTCCGTACCCAACGTATTTCATTATTTGGTGTTAGATTCAGTAACTTAGGTGAATGGTTATAATAAGGAATAATAAGCTGCAGTTTTGCTAATCTTACTATAGTTCAGCTTTGGGAACTGCATTACCATTAAATTGGTCCATGAAAATTTGGCAATATTAATGCTATCAAGCATGAAAACTAACCAGATTTGGATCAGGGAGCTTTATTTATAGCATTTTAGTGAGGATTTATTACTTTAAAGAAGGAGCTATGTGTGTCTCATGGTTTCTTATATATTAAATAGAGCAGGAAGTTATGTGTTCCCTTCCAACAGCAACAAAACTAACAAAACCCAAAAAAATTTCAGACAATTTTACATTAATTTAAATTTTCTTCTATCATCCAAAAATACTTGGTGGAATAATAGCAACCCTAGAAAAATTTTAACTACACTATATAAGCAATTGATTGCAGATGTGAAGAGTCTTTATACTATAGCTCACAATTAATTAGAAGAGAAATAAAAGATGATGACTTATACTAACATGAGAAAAAATTGAGCCTTTACATATTGAATAAGAAAACATATTGATATGTTTTTTCTGTTATTTGTTGTTCTCATATTTTGTTGTATGTGCTTTTATTAATGCATAAGGTGCTTTTTTCACGTCTTTCTCATTTCTTTGGTAAAATTGTCATTATGGCCTGTTTTTGTGCCTAAATAATATCTGCAAGTTCAGGACTAGATGGGTTTGCTGTGAGTCAAAATAGTTACAAGGGGAACATCATCATGGTTCATTTTTTCCCTCTGTTTTATTATGAATCGAATTAGTAAATGAAAGTTTTTAGCAATTTAATTCATTTCTCCATAAAGTTTATGGAGCAGCAACAGCTGGTTGAATCCACGGCAGGAAAAGCCAACTTCTAGTGGCCAAGCTATTGTTTCAGAATTAAGTGGGAAAACTCATTAACTGTTAATGAAGACACAGGGAATAAAAACAAATAGCATAGAAACCCTAGAAAATAATTACCTTACACCTGACACAAAGCTGCTTTATCTTTATGTCCCAACCCTCAGAAATTCACAACTTATCACTCTGTGGAGCATGAATGAAATTGAGTTTGACTCTCAGAAAAGAACAATAGAGAAATCATCCCACATATGGGCCCCTCAACAGGACACTCAGTGGAAAACATGCCATTGAACATACTAAAGAATGTTCCTAGCACCTGATTCTTATGACACTTAAGGTAGAGGAACAAATTACCAGCTAATGGCAGGTGAACCTTTGATATAGTTTCCTCAGATCTTGTTTAGAAATACAAGGAGAAAGGACTGAAGATAGTGGATGTAATTAATGGAGATGTGGTGTGTTAGAATATATATATCTGTATAGAAACATATTGATTCTGAATGCGTTGCAGTGGGACAGTGTCTCCAGCGGCAAGGGGCTTGTGAGAAAGCCACTCCACACAGATGGAGTTCTAAGCCCTAACTGTAGAGCTGCCGAGTGGAAATGTCTGTCACTATAGTTTGTGATCATTGATGTCCGATCCCACTGGACTGCAGTAGCGGCCACTTGGAACTGCAATTGTCAGAGCTGTAGACAAATCCCGAGAATACCTGCAGTTATGTTTTAAGGAAAAATAATGTTCTAAACTTAAACAAATCCAAAATGACCTCAGTAATTGCTGGTTCTTCTATAAAACTTTTCACCCATGCATCTTGAGTAGTTGTAATCATTTTAATTACACGGGAGTGTCTATTTATATAATGTTATAGGCTTGTTTCTGTGTGTGCCCAAGGGAGTTGGGCCACTTGATATGACACTAAAAACACTTATAACAACATCTCCATCATCAGGAACTAATTGTGCTTGAGTGTGAAGTATGTTTTTAAATGTTTCCCCCACCACAACCATTTGTAGTACTGACCTAGGCGCTGGTTTGCCCCCATTGAGTTGTATTTCTTCATTGGTGCATGCTTTACAAAGGCACAATCTCATATTTGGCACAGGAGTGGCTGTTAAAAGCCCACCTTGGGTAACTATACTCAGAAACCATAGGAATCGTGCGTCAGTGACTTTGTCATTTGAAGTTAGTAGATCAAGTGCCAAATCCAGGCAGGTGTTTTGGGCGAGAATTTTAAAATGGAAGCTGTAAATAAAATGTGATATCCTGGATTGGATCCTGGAATAGAAAAAGGACATTAATGGAAAGACTTGTGAAATCAAAATAAATTCTGTAGTTTAGTTAGTAGCAATGTACCAGTGTTATTTCTTGGTTTTGGCAGCTACACCTTAGTTATGTAAGAAGTTGACATTGGAGGAAACTGGGTGAAGGTATATAGGATCCGTCTTTACTACCTTTGCAACACTTACTAAGTCTAAAATCAAAAAAAAAAAAAAAGTTTATTTAAAACAAAACAAACAAACAAAAAAACCCAAAAGCCCTTTCTGACCTGCATATTAAAAAAAAAAAAAAAAGCTTCCGTCTTTACTACCTTTGCAACACTTACTAAGTCTAAAATTATTCCAAAGTAAAAAGTTTATTTAAAACAAAACAAACAAAAAAACCCAAAAGCCCTTTCTGACCTGCATATTAAAAAAAAAAAAAAAAACCGTCTTTACTACCTTTGCAACACTTACTAAGTCTAAAATTATTCCAAAATAAAAAGTTTATTTAGGGCCGGCCCGGTGGCGCACTGCGCTAGTGCGCCGCTTGGGAAGCGCGGCGCTCCTGCCGAGGGTTCGGATCCCACATACAGACCGGTTCCCGCTCACTGGCTGAGCGAGGTGCGGGTGGGTGGATTTGTCAGATTTCTGAAGCAAGCAGAAAACTTCAAGTCCAGAATGATAGTTGATAAATAATGTTCAGTATATCCGACAGACATTAAAATTTATTTGGCAAGCCAGGCTACTTCTTTTTTGTTATTATTATTTAAGAATTTTGACTTGGCTCTAAATAAAAATTCCTTTCAAACTTGCAGTTCACTTTCAGGTTACCAGCGAGGCAGTCCATTAGATCATGTTGATAGTATAATTTCAGTGGATTTGCAGTGGTGTAAAATTTGAGCATTTTAATCCTCAGTCAGTACTTGAGGATTTTTCCGGTTGTTATGGAAAGTACACACTGCTGCTTTAGGCTTAACTATAGCTTTGTGTCCCGCTCAGTAAACTAGTAAAGGAGAGCATTTCTTCTAACTTTGGCTAATCACTGCTGTGTAAGGTTTTTTAAAAATTTTTTACTTTTCCATAATAAACTCTGCAGTTTATTTCTAAAGTCCTATACCTACTGGTATTCAGCCGAGTTGTGGACATCTACCTACCATTGAGCATTCAAAGAAGAGTCTATATGTGATCATCTATTTATGGAAAGAAAAGGCTTACAGCCGTTCTCTTTTTACCGTTTTACTTCCTCCCTATCCTTCTAATTTAATTGTAGGAAATAAACCTTTAAAGTGAGGCAATACAGATTCTATGTAGGTTGTTTGGTTTCACTGCTCCCTAGTTGAAATCCAGGGCCAAAACTCTACAGTGTTTACTGAGATTAGCACTGGTGATTTCCTTTGGAAATTAGTATTTGAGATGATATTAAATTCAGTTGAAAATCCCTTTTTCATGTTTGTGAAATGAACTAAGCAGCTGTTGGTGTCTGTTTTATCAGCAGAATGTACCTCTGTTTGGGGGATTTTAAGGAAAGCCATTTGCAATGCAGAGCCTTTCCTTCCGGTTTCTGAATGAGCTAACATCTTCCGTCTGAGCCTTTTAAAGTATCATAATAGCATCGTCCACTTCTACAAAATACAATCCAATGTATGTTGAAAACACCCAAAAGGGATTAGCATTGTTTTAATTGCATAATTCAGTATTGTATATACAATACCTTTTATCAAAGCCATTTTACAGAACAAATATTACCTTCTTAGGGCTTTTAGAATTCCTAAGAGGTTGGTTACATAGGCTGTAAACTAGAATTACAGAGAGCGTTTTATCAGCAGAATGTACCTCTGTTTGGGGGATTTTAAGAAAAGCCATTTGCAATGCAGAGCCTTTCCTTCCGGTTTCTGAATGAGCTAACATCTTCCGTCTGAACCTTTTAAAGTATCATAATAGCATCGTCCACTTCTACAAAATACAATCCAATGTATGTTGAAAACACCCAAAAGGGATTAGCATTGTTTTAATTGCATAATTCAGTATTGTATATACAATACCTTTTATCAAAGCCATTTTACAGAACAAATATTACCTTTTTAGGGCTTTTAGAATTCCTAAGAGGTTGGTTACATAGGCTGTAAACTAGAATTACAGAGA
>NW_007726560.1:639183-657596 GCF_000696425.1 Galeopterus variegatus | reverse complement strand
TAAACCCTGTAATGCACGCAATGTTCATGTCCCTCCAAAATTCAAATGCTGAAGTCCTAATAATCATGTGACAGTATTAGAAATGGGGGCCTTTGGAAGATTATTAGGTTGAGGCGAGTCCACGAGACTGGTTCCCCCCGATAGGATCAGTGTTCTTATGGGAAGAGACCAGAGATATTGCACTCCGTCTCTCTCCAGCATGTGAGGAGACAGCAAGAAGTCAGGTGTCTGCAAGGGAGCCCTCACCGGTAACTGAATCTGACAGCAACTTGATCTTGGCCTTTTCATCCTCTAGAACCTCAGAAAATGAACTTTCTGGGTAAGACGCCCAGTCTGTGGTATTATATCGTAGCTGCCTGAACTGTTAAGACAGATCTTTTTTGTAGGACCATTGGAATATATGTACTGTATAAAAAGCACCTATTATGATGACTCACACCTACTGGGTGTTTAAGAAATGGCAGTAATGATGAATTTTACCCAGATAAACCACCCTCGTATTTGGGTGGTTTTTTTTGTTTGTTTTTTTAATGCCAGATATGTCAGAGAAAATCCAATTTCAAGGAAGTCCAAGGCAGCCAAAGTTGCTTTAGTAAGTGAAATTAGATTTTCCCTATTAGGGCATCTGTTATTTTACCTGGAGATAGGGGGTTCTTCTTTGTATAGATACAAGTCAGAGCCCCTAGAATTTTTTTCAAATACGAATTCCTTCCGTGCTTTCCAGTTAACCTTCCATCCAAACCACCTCTACTTTTCTTCATGTCTTCCCCACCAAAATTTAGCCCTCCTTTAGAACACAGAAGGAAACACCAGGGACGTACACACATAAGGAGACAACCATGTGAACAGGCAGCAAGTGGGCAGTCTTCTGCATACCAAGGGAAGAGGCCTCAGGGAAAACCAATCCTGCAGGCACCTTGATCTTGGACTTCCAGTCTCCACAACCATGAGAAAATTTATTTCACATGTTTAAGCCACCCTGTCTACAGTCATTTGTTATGGCAGCCCTAAGAAACTAATACAATGGCCTAAGCAGAGATTTCTTCCTGGATTATCTCTGATGCCAAATTCATACATAAGAGCCCCAGTAGGAGAAGTCAAGGCATGGTACATGAGGATACCCGTCTGTGTCGGTCCAGGTTTGACATCAAGAATCACGCTCCATGGGGCTCTCTGTGTTCAGGGTAGGGCTGTGCCCTCAGTCCTCGCTCAGGCTTTTCACCTCGACTCCTTGCAGGCCCCGGAATTCCTCTTTCGTTCAACATCAGGTTACTCATGTACATCAAGGCTCTTGTGTACCTGATGGACCCGTAGAATAAGTGAGGAATTACTCAGCCTCACAGACCTGCTGCAGCCTTCTAGGTCTGAGAGAAGACACAGGCTGGTCTCTCTGTGACTTCATTTATTATGGGGTATTAATCTCTTCAGTTCCCATTCGTCAGATTCTTCTTCTTGGTCCCTGTACCTTCTCTGAGAGGCTTTGGGGAAAATGCCATATCACTTCAATCTTTTGATTAGTTTCCCTTCTGCAAACCTTGCAGAGGAAAGGCTGTGTCCCAGGAGTGATGGGAGATGGCGAGGCCAAAGCACAAGCAGAGAGCCCAGGACTGGTGTCCTGCTGCCAGAAACAACACACACACACACACACACACACACACACACACACAAACACACACAAACATACTGATTTATGCCTTTGCTTCACCAGCCAGACATAGCCACTTATTTAACTTCTGTTCAAATATATCTACTTTCTTTAGGGAAGGACTAAGCCTAATGATTTTGTGAGCCCCAAATCTTTTCAGTTTTACCAAAAGTGATTTTGTAGACGATGAAATTGTCCACAAATAACTCCTTTCTCCTTTCACACCTCACATTTACTTTGGTATTTTTATTGCTTATCCCTTGGGCTGTGTATTCCAAAACAGTACTTTGGGTACGCTTTTTATCACCTGTAATACATTTTGAGGTAATGAGGAAAAAATAAATAATGACAAAAGGTCTGCCTGAGGTTGGGTGTGGGGACCAGTGGGGACTCTGGAGGAATTCAGAGCCAGGGTCTAGTCCAGGGTCTATGTCACTCGCGAGCCTTGTGAATCTGAGAAGATTGCAAGTTCTTCATCTGCAGAATAAATCTTATAAATGCTATCATGAAGGACTTTGGCACTTACGCTATGGGTACGAATCACCTGGCACCGTGTTGGGCAATGGTTGGGTCTTTAATGAATTGCCAAGTTTATTTTAATCCAAGATGATAACAACCTTCCCTCACAGAATATTACTTCCAGAATATATTACAGAATATGCCACTCCAAACGACATAGAAATCCACTTCAGCCGAAATGCTGCTGAGCATATGTAGTGTGTCCCCTTTAGAGCATCCATCATTTAATTTGGTTGCGGGGTTGTGTTCTCTAGCTGGAGGCAACTCAAGTTTCCTGTTTTGTGTGGAGGACCAACGATCTCCTTCCCAGGTGCCTTTCCTTCTAATCCACTTCTATTTCTATTGATTTCATCATCAGCAAAAATCGACCCCTGCCTTAGAGTTTCACAAATTACACTTAGAGTAACCTAATTGAAATCTCCTTTTAATGGAGTGCGCTCTGGCTATTCCTAGCCCAGGACAAGAGTGACAGTTCTGTGGATTCTTGGCATCTCATTTCAAGGTGGTGTCACTCATATTTCCCAGAAACTCACTAGACAACATTTGCCCAAAACACCCAGTTTGCGCATTGCATTCACCTGCACTGGGACATGCGCATGGGAAGCCTTCTACTCCTACTGCAGATGGTGTTTACTTTCTGGTGTGCACAAAATTGCAAAGCAACTATTAGGCACAGTTTCCGATTCCTGGCTTAGTCTTTGAATCCTGAGATTAAGCGTCTCTTGGAGTGGCCTCCATTCACGACTCCCACAGCCTCTCTTAATCCACAATGCAGCCTCACTTAAATTAAGTCACATGGAGTCACTTGCCATTTCCTAAGACTTCCAACGGCATCGATCAGGATACTTATCCTTGCCTGCTTTCACCTGAAATCTCCTCTTCCCCATCCCCTCCTTAGACTTGTCCTTTATGTCTTAGATGTTATCTCACCGTCTGCATGTATGATAGCTGCTGCTGGACTAAATTCTACAGGCAGTGGCTGGATCTTCTCTTTCTTAACATCCCCAGTAGTATCACGGTGATTTCCAAGGGGAAGATGCTTAATTAACACTTGGAAAATAATAATAAAAATTAATAAAAAGAGTGAGCAAGAATTCTAATTTATTATACTTTCAATTTTAACACAGTTTGAATAAACTAAGGAAATCCTGATTTATATCATTTAATTTTTCCAGCAAAGAACAAAAAGAATATAGCCAACTAGGAATTAACCACTCCACTTCTGTTTTACCATTTTATGACCCCAACTGCTTTCCTCTGGGGTTCTTTCACATTTTCACGAAAATCCATATTCCAGTGCCAATGAAAGTTTTTCCATTTGTTTAGAAATAACAAAACTCTTGGTCATAAGCCTGAAAATCAGCAATAAATGTGTGCTCATTAACAGACTTTAAGAAACTGAGACTGTGAAAGAAAATAAATGTTCAATTACAAGGAACACTTTAATTAAAAATAATAAGGCAAACCAAGAATTAAACATCTTTTGTATTTCTGTTTTTACTTTTTTTTTCCTCTTTCCATCTTGTGATTTCAGCTATTTAACTGTGGGGTTAATTCACATTTCCATTTAAACCCCTATTCCATTACCACGTTACCTTGTTCTGGATCATAAAAGAATATGAATGGTTCTTACATTTGTTTTATAAATAAGAAATCTGTAACTTTCAAACCTGTTAAACAGGAACAAATGTGAGGGATACGTATGTAATCTGAAGCAAAGTAAAACTTCATTTAATAGGAACAACCCTGAAAAATAACAAAGAAGAAAATCTGAGCCTACAAGTTGTTCATGTAAAACAGGAAAACAGAGAAGGTATAGAACTTGTTTCCTGCAGCCCCTACTACTCTCCACTACTTAGAAGATTCACTGCTCTCTTCAAACACAAAGTGAAAACTCTACCTCAGACCTCACTAGATATGGGAGGAGCTGCGGGGCATGGGCCTCAAACCCACCCTGGCCCTGGCAACGGTGCCGACCCTGCCTGCATCTATCACTACGGCTCTCTCTACCTCATCTCTCAAAGCATCTTCGTACAGGTTTGGGAAGGAACTAGGCACAGTATCATCGATCTTGGCCAAAATTTCCAGGACTTCCATCTTGCTGGTTTCAGCATGGGCTTTTGGTCCCCACAGGAATTCACAGCTTGGAGGATCCCTGTTGGGCACCTGCCGATACTCCAGGTACTTTTCCTGCACCAGATCTTTTGAGATGAGCTTCTGGGGCTCCCCATACACTAAGTGCCTCCTCCAAGCATACATCCCCAACGTATGCAGGAATGCCCAGATCTCCTCCTCATTGGCACGGTTACCGTTCATGAAGATCACACACGGGAGCATCAACAGGAGACCGGTCCTGGGGAACCTCTCATCACCACTCAGATTTCCCTCGCTGGAGGGGCCCAGCTTGCTGACGAGGTCAAAGGACTGACCACTGGCACTTACTTCCTTCAGTTCAAGGCCAAGGACTAGCTCCAAGCACTCAGAGGTTCTTCTGAGGATCTCGGGTAAGTGCTCCTGTACTTTTTGTTGACAACCTTCAGCATGTCTGCCTTGGTAATGGGCTCTTTATTGCTGTACTTCTTGAGCAGGAATTGCACCAACATACTCGCCTTCTTGGTCAGAAGATCTCTGCGTGACTTCTGAGTGGAGGGTGCTGCCTGGGAGGTGCTTGTACTGTTCTCATCTGGAGTCTCAGCATCCTCATCAGCTCTTGTGCTTGAAACACCTGCATCAGGAGAGCTAGTGGATGGAGCTCTCTGAGGCTCCTGGGGAATGGAGGCATCAGGGGAGCTGTGGAAAGTACCCCTCCAAGCAGGAGAGGAGAGGAAGGAGGAAGAAGAGGAGGGGGACTCTTCTTCCTGTGCTGCAGCGGCCTCAGCAGCCCTGAGACACTGGGTCTCCTTACGGGTCTGTTGGCGTTTCTCAAGGGCACAGAGCTTACTCTTCTGACCCCGAGGCATGATGACAATGCTCAGGGACAGCAGGCAGGAGTGTGGGTAAGACGGCTGACAAGGCAGGCACCTGGATGGGGGAGAACGACATCGTGTGAGCACCTGCAGCAGGGAAAGATCACCTTGGCTTTAACCAAGCCCCTCCTGTAGGTTTCCGGGAGGGCACTGCTCTAGGAACCCACAAGGCTCCTGTTCTCCTGGTCAGCCTGCCCCCTGAGAACCCTGTAAAGGATTTAGAGTGAGTCTGAGGCCACTACATGACAGCAAAGTTTGGGGCTTACTGAGGTGACAGTAGGGCCTGGCGGTGGGCCCTCTCTCTTCAGGGTTTTGGGTCCTCTCTGTTGAAATTCAAGACCATCATGTCAAGTGTTGGCAAGTCCTGGATTCCCACTTCTCCACTGCTGTGAAATTGTTAGTATAAACTTCCATAGTACCAAGGAGGAAATGAAGGAGTGCTTCAACCCACCGCTTTAATCAGGGGACTCTCAAATCTCCTAGGGCTGACAAGAAAGGAGATACTTCAGTGCACTTGTATTTATGTGGAGGGTGGCCCCCACAGTGATCAGAGTCCTCACCATGACTCTTCACATCACCTGGGAATCGTCCTCTGCTTACCTGTTACCAGTCCCTTAGAACAAGGCCCCCACCCCCACCTCCCACACTCTTTCAAAGTCAAAGTGAGGGAGCGCCTCAGTCTTTAGACCTGTGCAAGCCCATGTCAGAGGCACAGGTCTGTATGCCCTTCACCCCCCCCAACCCCCTTCTGGGACACGGAGTTCCCTCAGTCTTCACGAGGTTCCTCTCCTTAACTCGGGATTTCTCCCTCTGCTGACCTCAGTCCACCAACCTCAGAGCAAGGCCTTCATTCCTTGAGACCCCTCAGGGAAAGGGAATGGACTTGGGCCTAGCACCCATCCCTGGGGACTCCTGGGATGACAGCAGGGGTGGGATGAGGCGGGGCTCTGTGTGGCCTCCTCTTTTCAGGGGGAGGGGAATTACGGGTGTCAGGGGAGTGTCTGCACCATTGTAACTCAGGATACCCACCGAGACACCTGAGAAGACTTGGGACACATCCCTCAGTTGACCTTGGGGCCACACCTCTCAGACCAAAGCTTCACCGGCGACCACCTGATGAGGTGGAAGTCAGGGCCAGCCACTTCTGGCCACTCACACTGCCCTTCAGCAGGGGTGGGGCTCTGTCGGTGCCCCTCTGTTCTGAGCAGGAGGGGGGATCCTGAGAATGCACATAATATCCTTTGACTGCCTCTTCGCGGGCCCTGGGATTTCTGTCTTTGCTGAGCTGTGTCAGTGAGGCTCAGACCAAGGGTCTCATTTTTCTGAGAGTCTAGAGTGAGAAGTAAGGTGGATCCTGCACCCCGGAGCCAGGCTTGGGACCTCCTAAGACTGACGTGAGGGGTGGAGCTCTGTGGGACCCCCTATTCTGAGGTGCATGGTGTCCTCTGTCTTCATTCAGGGTCTTCCCTTGACTCCTAGTAGGTGCTAGGCCACCTCCCTTCTACTGAGTAGAGGACAGCCCCTCAGACCAAAGACCTCTATTACCTGGGAATTCTGATGGGAAGTACAGACCCACCTCATTGGACCTCTACTTCCTGTGTCCTTCTAGATGTGGCTGCTGCAGGTAAATCTTGTTGGGGTTGGGGAGTAGGGGCTCCTATCTCTTCTGAGGTGTGGAGTCCCTCAGTCCTCATTCCAAGTCCTCATACCGGCTGCTGGCAGTGCCTGGTATTCCTCCCTTTTCTGTTATGAATCCATCCCCTTCTTCCAACCGTGGCTGGCAAAATCTCTTCGGAGAAAGTGAAGGGACTCTTGGGCCTTACAGCTATGTCTGAGGCCTCTCTTGGCTTACATCAATATATATTTATTGCAGCGCCATTTACAATAGCCAAGAATTGGACCAAACTAAATATCCATTGTCAGATGACTGAAAAGGAAAATGTGGTATATTTACACAATGGAATACTACTCTGCCATTAAAAGAATGAAATACTTCCATTTGCAGCAACATGGATGAACTCAGAGAAAGTTAGGTTAAGTGAAATAAGCTTGGAACAGAAAAAGATACACCACATGTTCTCACTCATAAGTGGGGGCTAAAAAAATAAAAAAAGAATGAAAGAAACAACAATCACAATAATATGTTGAATTTTCAAAAGGAGAGAACTGAACTGAGGTTACTAGAGGTGGGAAGGGGGGATGGGTAAGGAAGTAATTGTATGATGTTGAATATACTAATTATCCTGATTTGAGCATCACATATTGCACACAGGAATCGATAGTCAACTGTGTACCCCACAGACATGTACAATCAATTATGTTTCAATAAAAATAAATAAAAAATAATCAATGGCTGATTTATAATAATATTTAATATTAGGTAAAATAAATTCTTGACATATTTTTCTTGTAGTGTAATATATATTCTTGGCAGTTTGCTCCTCCACATAAATTTGAGCCAGCTTGGCAAGTTTATTAAAACAATCATAAAAAAAATAGGATAAAACTACCCAGGCCCAGTATTTTCTTGATAGCAACTTTTTAAAGTAACAAATCAAATTTATTAGACTTGAAATTATTCATATAGATAGAATATTTTACGATCTGTTTGGTCAGTCCTATTTTTCTAGTTTAGTTGTTTTCTAATGTATTGGCTTAGAATTGTCCATAATATCCTACAATATATTTTAGTATCTGAAGGAATAAAATTTGAAAATTTGCCCACTTATTCGTGATGTTTATTAGTGACCCTTTCTTTCATGGATCATCCTTGGAGAAGCTTTATTAACTTTGTTAAACATTTTAAATAATTACTTTCCACCTCTGTTTTATATTTATTTTCTATTTTATTAATTACCATTCTTAAATTTATTTCCTTCATTCTAATGTCTTTGTTGATATATTCTTCTTTACCGTTGAATTCTTAGCATGGATAAATTTAAGACTATTTTGTATTATAATATAGGATATACATTTTGTCTACATGCCACATAGCTGAGCTAATCTTGATATATAATGCTTCCCTTGCCTTTACTTTTAAGTAATAGCTAATATTTCGTTTACCCATTATAATTTTCATTCTTACTCAATGTATTAGAGTACTATTTATCAACTTCCAAATATAGTTGTTGAATTTCCAACTTAATTCCCTTGTGTAAGAAGCCATAGTCGTCATGGAAACAGTCCTTTGAAGCTTCTTAGATTGGCTTTTTGACTCAGTATATGGTCACTTGGATTAAGTGATCTCTGTGCCTAAATATAATGTATATTTATCACTGTGTGATTTTAATTTTCTTTGTCTATGCAATAGATCAAGCTTTTTAACGGTGTTGTTCAATTCTTATATGTTCTTTCTATATATATTTTTTCTGCTTGATATTCCAGTTTCTGATATATACTTCTAAAATCACTCTGATGTTGATTACTTTGTCCAATTCTTCTTCTGGTTATGTCTCTCTCTTGTTTGGCTTTGTTTATTGGATAACTTTTGTACACAATGCATATGAGTGAAATTTGAATCTTTTTTCAATACTTGAGATTGTTCTTCATTGCTCTAATACTTCCAACACTTAAAATCTAATTTGTATGAAATTAATAAGCTACACAATATTTCCTATAGTTGTTTTTACCTGGTACACATTTTTCATGACATTACATTTAATCTTTCTTCATATTTACTGTTTACATGGATCTCTTGTAAACAGCATGTTGTTGGACTATTTTTTCTAAAATTCTCAGCTTTTGTTTGACTGGGTCTTTATTTCTCCTTTATTTTTTGAAGGATGGTTTTGCCACATAGTAATCTTGGTTGGCAGGATTTTTTTTTTTTCTTTCAGCACTTTTGAATATATCATCTCACTCCCTGCTGGAGTGTAATGTTTTTGCTAAGAAATCTACTTATAACCTTATGGGAGCTCCTTGTACATGAAAAAATCACTTTTCTTTTTCTGCTTTCAAGATTATCTATATGCATTTGACATTTTACAGTTTGATTATAATGTGTCTCAGTGTGAGACTCTTTGGTTTCTTACTAGCTGGAGTCCTTTGAGCTTCTTGAATTTGGATGTCCATTTTTTTCTCTCAGATTTGGGAAGATTTTAGTCTTTGTTTTTTTTTAAAATAAGCTCTCTGCTCCTATATCTCTACTCCTTTTTGATATACCTTAATGCATGTATTGCTTCCTTTCATGGTGTTCCATAGATCCCTTAGGATTTCTTCATTTTATTCATTCTTATTTCATTTTTTCCTCTGACTCAATTTCAAACGGCCTGTTTTTGAGTTTGCTGATTCTTTCTTGTGCTTGATCAATTCTGCTGTTCAACAGCTCCTGATTATAATGATAGTTTCCTTGTCTACTTGTAGGCTTAAAAGTTTTTATTTATTAGTGGATTTAGTATCTGAAAATCCATAGAAATCATTTTAAGCTTCATTTAATATTTTCTTTTTTCCAGAGAGAACTCCCTTTTCTTTTTTTTCAGACATCTACACCACTTTATTATGGAATGTAGACCTTTATGTTATCAGTACAAAGTCTGTAGTATTTAATAGATAAAATTGAACCTTAATTTTTGTTTCTCCAGCCCTATGAATCTATCAGAAACATTTCCCAGCTTATTAGCTTCACCATCAACTCTTATATTTAGTGGATATCCCTAGGAAAGATCCCCAAATCCTCAACTCACCTTTATGGGTTTCCCTTTATTCCTGCCTTCCATGTTAGTTCTTCAATGCATTAAAACTAGTGATTTTTAAAAAATTGTATAAATGTTTGTTATTCTTTGTGGGAGGGTTGGTCCAAATTAACTAGTCTACTATTAATGGAAGCAGACATACTTGTTGTTTTTCTTTTACTTGTTTTGTTATGTTTATTGACCATTCTGACTCATATGTTCAGTCTTCCATTTGGTTTATCTAAACCTATTAACATATTCTTACAATATAAAGCTGATCATTCAAATTTCTATTGTGTTGGTTGGTCTTATTTTGCTGTTGTTTTCTTGGCTCATGCTCATAATGATTTTTTTTTTTTTACTTTTTTGAAATTTCTTAAAGGTGAGCTCATATTCCTTGAACCTTTATAAGTGGACATTATTTGAGTCCTGGATTGAAAGTGATCTTCTCGTTAGATTATTTTCATTTTGTTCTGGCATATTTAAGGCCCTCTAGGCATTTACCAACAGAGTACTCAAGATCCACCACTGGTAAATTGCTTGTTCCCAAGTCATATACTTTACATTTTGTTACAGAAGCACCCCAATTCCTCATACCAAAATTGGTTCCAGTTATGTATTGCCACATGGAAAACTACCCCAAGAGAAAATTAAAAGCAACAATATTTATTTTACAATTAAGTCCAAAGTTTTAGCACAGAATATCTCTATTCTACTCTGCACCAGCTGGGGTGGCTGAATCAGAGTCTGTAATTATTCAAAAGTTACTTTAATCATATGTCTGGCAGTTTATGCTAGCTGTCAACTGGGACCTTGGCTAGGATCAAATAGCAGAATATATATACATGGCCTCTACATGTGGCCTAAGCTTCCTCGTGACATAATAGCTGAAATACAAGGGGAGCATCTGGAGAGAGAGAGGGGAGAAGGGAGATAGTGCACTCAGTAGAAACTGTATTACCTTTTTCAAAAGTAGACTCAGAAGTCATATGGCATCATTTTTCAATTCAGTTCCATTTTATTCATCAGAACTGAGTCACCTAGGCTGATAAATATTAAAATGAAGCAGCATTATACTCCAGCTTTTGGTAAGAGTGTTTGATATATGTTGTAAAATCATCACCACAAATGCCATATATTTTAACAAGAGAGGAAGGAAAAAAGGTACAGATGAATATATGGATTTGAAGGCAGTAAGTTGAGGTATATCTCACATAATTGCATGTATTTCACTGAAGATTTGTAGGCAAGGTCATCTGCTGAGACAGATGGTGGAGGGAGGTGCCAGTGTCAGAGTTTAAGATTTGGAGTAAAATTTGAAGGATAAATTTACAGTAACAATAATGCCCATTTATTTGGGACTTTTTTCCCCAATGGTTTTTATTAAGGAGAACTCTTTAGAACTAAACAGGTTACAGCCCAAGATAGGGACTGTAGCCAATTAGTGCAGGTTTTCTCTTCAGAATTAGTGAAAGTGAATTTGTCTGAAAAAGGCTGTAATAGAGAGCACAGAGACAAATGCAAGAAATCAAATAACAAAGCTGAAGAAACAAAAAGGGAAGACAACTAAGTGGTACAGTGTGTCAAGATTCAGGGCTAATTTGGGACAGAAACATGGGTGAGTACCCAGAAGTGATTCAAGAAAAATAAATAGTTCAAAATTTGGTTTCATAGTTGTGTAGAATCTAATCAGAAAAGAAGTCCGAATTGGGTCTGAAAAAGTCCAGTACAGTTCTTAAAAATAATTCAAACAGAATCAACAGAATTAGCAATCTGTTCAGCAAGCACAATGAGGTATGCGTGTGTGTGTGTGTATACACATGTATCTTATACATATTATATATATACTGAAATTATATATATATATATATATATACACACACATATGTACATATGCATATGAGAGAGAGAGAGAAACCTATAGGAATCTCAGTGGTTAAAAAGTTAATAAAAATTATCCATAATCTAATTTTATCTCTTAGATCAGCAAACCTTTATACAAATTCTACATTTCATACACAATGTTTATATGCTCTCTTTTTTCCATTAGAAACTGAAGTTCATTTTTAAAACATTTCACTTTGGGCTATTTATCCTATTTCAATACACTTATCTGGATAAATTCACATTTTTCACACTGATGGCGTTTTTAACATTGTAAGCCTTTTAGGAAGGTTCAACGAAATATTTTCTGAGTTTAAATTATAGCTCTAATTTTAATTTTTGGTAGCTTATGGTAATCTGTTTTATTGTTTCTTTGTCAAATAAAATCTACCTTTACATTCATATCATGTATGTATATGCATTTTCATAGGCCTAATGACAAAAACAATAAGTTGGTAGATACTACTAAGCAGAAAGTTTTGGGAAATTAGGGTCACCACTTAAACACAAATAAACTTAAATGTTGAGTTAAAAATTGAAGTAAAGCTACTGCCTAACTTTTCTCTTTTCAAAATTTTTATTTTTTTATTATTAACATATTTATTATTGAAAAACATTATTTTTCTTTGTGCCCTTTACCTGGTCTATCACTCCCTAAACCTCCTCCCTTCCTCCCCCCCCATCTGCAGTATCTTTAGGTTTGTTCTCTCCTTCTGAACGTTCAATGGATTCCTTTGATGTTTTCCTTCCTTCCTTCCTTCCTTCCTTCCTTCCTTCCTTCCTTCCTTCCTTCCTTCCTTCCTTCCTTCCTTTTTCCTTTTCTTTCTTTCTTAACACCCAGTTATTAGTTATTTGATATCCTTGTATATTCTGGACATTAATCCTTTGTGGGATGTATAGTTTGCAGGTATTTTCTCCTATTCAGTAGGTTGTCTTTCTGCTCTGCTGAGTGTTTCCTTTGCTGTGCAGAATCTTTCTAGCTTGATTTAATCCCATTTCTTTATTTTTTCTTTTGTTGCTTGTGCTTTTGGGGTCTTATTCATAAAGTCTTTGCCCAGTCCTACTTCCTGGAGTGTATCCCCTATGTTTTCATTTAGTTATTTTACAGCTTTGGATCTTATATTTAAGTCTTTAATCCATTTCAAGCTGTTTTTGATATACAGTGAGAGGTACAGATTATGTTTCATCCTTCTGCACATGGATGCCTAATTTTTCCAGCACCACTTATTGAAGAGGCAGTCTTTTTCCCAATGTATGTTCTTGTTGCTTTTGTCAAAGATCAGTTGGCTATAAATATATGGGTTGATTCCGAGGTTTTCTATTTTGTTCCATTGATCCAAGTGTCTGTATGCCAGTATCATGCTGTTTTGGTTGCAATAGCTTTGTAATATAATTTAAAGTCAGGGAGTATTATACCTCCAGCTTTATTATTTTTTTGCTCAGGATTGCTTTGGCTATTTGGGGTCTTTTTTTTCCCATATGAACATTAGAATTGCTTTTTCTATTTCTGAGAAGAATGTCATTGATATTTTGATGGGGATCATACTGAATCTGTAGATTGCTTTGGGTAGAACGGATATTTTCATGATGTCAATTCTTCCCATCCAAGAGCATTGTATGCCTTTCCACCTTTTTGTGTCCTTTGTAATTTTTTTCAGTAGTTTTATTTTAGTTCTAATTGCAGAGCTCTTTCACCTCCTTGGATAAATTGATTCCTAGGTCTACATTTTGTCTTATTTGGCAATTATTGTAAATGGGCTTGCTTTCTTGATTTAATTTTCTGCTAGTTCATTACTGGAGTATAGAAACAATACTGATTTTTGTGTGTTGATTTTTTATCCTGCAACATTACTGAAATTGTTAATCAGCACTAAGAGTTTTTGGTAGAGTGTATAGGTTTTTCTATGTAAAGATTATGTCATCTTCAAACAAGGATGGTTTGACTTTGTCTTTTCCAATCCTGATGCCCTTTCTTTCTTTCTCTTGCCTGATTTCTCTGACTAGTACTTCAAATACTATGCTAAATAGGAGTGTGAGAGTGGGCATCCTTGTCTTATTTCTGTCCCTATTCTTGCAGGATGATATTGGTGATTAGTTTGTCATAAATGATTTTTATTGTGTTGAGTAATTTTCCTTCTACACCTAATTTTTGGAGAATCTTTATCATGAAGTAGTGTTGAATTTTGAGAATACACATTCTTCTCATAATAAAATGGAACATTCTCCAGATAGACCAAATATTAGGTCACAAATCAAGTCTCAGACCAGTGGAGAAGAATTGAGAATCCATAAATCACCCCGCAGGCTTACAGCCATCTGTTACTGGAGAAAGGCAACAAAAATCTAGATTGGGGAAAAGGCTGCCTCTTCAACAAGTGGTTCTGGCAAAATTGGATATCCATATGCAGAAGAATGAAACTAGATATACACCTCTCACGATATACTAAAATCAACTAAAAATGGATTAAAGACTTAAGTATAAGACCTGAAACTGTAAAATTACTAAGGGAAAATATACGAGAAACACTTCAGGAACTAGGTCTGGGCACAGACTTTGTGACCATGAGTCTGAAAGCACAAGCAGTCAAAGAAAAAATAAACAAATGGGACTATTTCAAACTAAAAAGCTTCTGCACAGCAAAGGAAACAATCAACAGATTGAAACAACAACCTAAAAAGTGAGAAAAAATTTTTGCTAACTATGCATCTGACAAGAGGTTAATATCCATAATATATAAGGAACTCAAAAAATTACACAGTAAAAAACCAAATAACCCAATTAAAAAATGGGCAAAGGATCTGAATAGATATTTTTCAAAGGAAGACATACAAATGGCCAATAGGTACATGAAAAAATGCTCAATATCACTAATCATCAGGGAAATGTGAATTAAAACTACATTGAGATTCCACCTCAACCTAGTTAGACTAACTGTAATGAAAATCATGGTGAACAACAAATGCTGGCGAGTATGTAGAGAGAAGGGAATGTTCCTGCACTGTCAGTGGGACCGTAAATTAGTACAGCCACTATGGAAAACAGTTTGGAGGTTTGTCAAACAACTACAGATAGATCTTCAATACGATCCAGCAATCCCACTTCTTTGTATATACCCAGAGGAATGGAAATCACCATGTCGAAGGGACACCTGCACTCCCATGTTCATTGCACTTTTGTTTACAATAGCCAAGGTATGGAACTAACCTGAATATCCATCAATGGATGACTGGATAAGGAAACCATGGTATATATACAGCATGGAATACTACTCTGCCATAAAAAAGAATGAAATTCTCCCATTTGCAACAACATGGATGAGCTTGAAGAAGCTTAAGTTGAATGAAAGAAGCAAAGTACAGAGGGATAAATACCTCATGTGCTCACTCATAAGTGGGCACTAAGAGAGAAAGAAGGAAGGAAAGAAATACCACAGTGTTGCATAGGACTTACAGAGGGAGAGAACATACCTTAGGATACAAAGTGGAGTGGGAGGGGGAAAGGGCGAGAGGGAGGGAAGGAGATAATTAGGTGGGGAACGCAGGGTACAAGCGCAATTTGTGTTTGGGCAAGCTGCCGGTGTGAATCTGGCCTTCACATCTTGGACGTGAGGGATGACAACCAGCTCTGTATCTCATGAATATTCATAACCAAGAAAAAACTATATTAATAAAGAGTAATGTTTTGAAGTGTTCTTTTTTCAATATTAATCATCACTGCTCCCTCTCATACATGCTTTATTGCAAGCCTCTCCCAGTAAATTCATACTTTAGTAAACATAATGACAATACCCTATAATAAGACAAGGGTGTATCATCAGGGAAGTTAGCAGTTCAAAGATGCTTGTGCTCAGGCATCTTCTGTAAATCACCATGTTCTTCTTTTATGAAGTTGTAGTCTTTGCTCTATTTGAGGAATACAAAAAAAGGGTGGAGAGATATGGATATATCTCCCAGTATATAATGTATAAAAGGAATGTCACTGAGGAACTTTATATAAGATTAGGAAACATACAGAATATGTGTGTGTGAGTAGGGGTGGGGAATACTGTCAACAATAAACCTTTTAAAATAAGCATATGAGGGAGAAAATTAGTAAACTTCAGAAAGTCTCTACTCTCAAGCTTGCAAGTTTACTATTTACTAATGTTTGTTCTATTTAAACATTAGAAATCCAGAGTAATATTCTGGTCCTTCTTCCCATGGTAGGATAAGAACATCAATAACGCTGGTTAAATGCTGAGATCCTATTTTACACTATTATCATTCTAAGGGCAGTTAATCATCACACAAAACCTACAGAGCCATTACTTTTAGTACTCCACTACTCTACATGAGTTACCCAAGCTCGATGATATGAAGTCACATTATACATATTATTGAAGAATTTTAACTGAGGGGCATATAAGAAATTACTACATGAAATAAAAGATTTTTAGTAGACTGTTCCCTTAATGACATTTTAGGCACTTTCACTTGAATCTCTCTTGTTTCTTTTTTCCCAGTGCAAGTTTGATCCAAGACCTTGACTACTTACAGAGGATTAAGATGGCAAGATCAGCTTGTAGGCATTTCCTACCCCTATATGCAATTCTCTTCAAAGGCCAAAGAGTTGGCATGAGGAGAGAGAAAGAGAAAATGAGAAAGGTCTTTTAGGTAGTGGGCAGTGGTTATAATCCCTTCTCCTTTCTTGCTTATTACTGATTTTTGGCTCATGTTGACACATCTCTGTGGCAAGTATGGGATTCCCTGATCCACCTTTCCTGGCTTCCTAATTTTGTTTATTTAGTTTGAATTATTTTTAAGGATGACATTGAAAATAGACAGACATAATTCAGGTCTTTTTATGAGACTGAACTGCAAATAACTATGGAAAGCAAGCTCTAAATTCTTCATTATTTTTGGATCAGTTCTCCCGGAAACTTACTACAACATTTCTTTTCCAAAATTGGTCCTGAGCCTTGATACCCCATGCTAGTTAGTTTTTCTCTTTACATCTTTAGCTTCATCCTGGCTTTTTTATTCCCTGTATTTGTCTGTGTGCTATCATGGCCTTTATTCAGATTCCACACTTCCATTAATCTTGGATAGACAACCTGTGTTAATTGGCTGCAGTCCCTATCTTGGGCTTGTAACCTGTATAGTTCCAATGAGTACCCCTTAATGATCTCTCTCCAGCTCTACTTTTTAATCACCCATAATCTCTCCAAACTCAAATTCTAGCTCCTACCACAAGAACATTTCACAGAGCTGCTGTGACTGACAGACTGGAGCTGTCTTGGAAATGATGCCAGCAAGATGGCTCAAGCCCAGCTACCTGACTTGGTATTCACTTGCAATCCAAAATGGAGAATTCAAACTGATCCATTGCCTCTTTCTCTCTATAGCCTGACAACTCGCCATTTTCCTACTCTACTTGGATAAACACCTGGATAGATTAGTGAACCCGATCCATTATCAGACATTAAAAAGGTTAATGGAAAGACAGTGTCCTCTTTTTTAAATACTTTCATTCTCTCTATAAGTGATTTTCTTTGAACTTCTTCCTTTATATGGCCTAAAATTTGGGGAGTAGCCTTTTACCATACTCTGTTTTTACTCTTGCTACATAGAAACCATTCCAAAACCTAGTGGGACAAAATAGCAATTTTATTGTGTTTACAGCTCTTTGGGTCAGGAATTTAAACATTGTACAGTGGGAATAGCTTTTGTCTCAGTTGCGAAGACATGGTGATAGGTGGTTGGAATCATCAGGAGGCATTTTCACTTATATGCCTAGTAGTTGATGCTGTTTATGGGATGGGACCTAAGCTAGGGCTGTGAGCCATAGCACCTACATATGGACTCTTCATGTGGCCTGGGCTTCATCTGCATTCTGGCCTCAGAATTTTTAAATGGTGACTCAGGGATCCAAAGGCAAGGAGTCAAGGAGAACCAGGCTGAAGTTTCATGGACTTGTTCTGGTCATGGAAGTTCAGCTGTGTAACTTCTGAGGCATTCTACTAGTTATAAACAAGTCACTAAGGTCAGCTCAGATTCAGGAAAATTGACCTCTCAATAGGAGTGTCAAAGAATCTGCGGATATATTTTTAAAATATCACAGTCAGCAATTCTGACAACATTTTCTATTCTGCACCTCCACTCCTAAGACCTTTTTATAAAGTCTAGAATAAGGAAGGAGATGATGGTGACTTCAATTGAAGACACTTGAACAATGCAACTCCCCGTTACCAAGACTAATATAGTGAAAAATAGATGGGTGATATCCTCACAAGCATCCAACCCGCAAAATATCTTCAGATCTTTTGAAGCATCCAAGCCTTGTTCTGTTTTTTATATGAAGGAGCCTGTCCCTCTTCCCCCACCATGTTGTACTTTGTCGTATGGGTACTAGATATATGTGTGTCTTCAAAAGGCTCATGGAGGGCCGGCCCGGTGGCGCACTGGATAGTGTGCCGCTTGGGAAGCGCGGCGGCGCTCCCGCCCGAGGGTTCGGATCCCACATACAGACCGGTTCCCGCTCACTGGCTGAGCGAGGTGCGGGAGCAACGCAGAGGGTTGCGATCCCGTTGCCGGTCCCCGGTCCGGTCCGGGGGCAACACTGAGGGTTGCGATCCGTTGCCGGACACGGAAAAAGACAAAAAGACAAAAAAAAAAAAAAAAAAAAAAGAAGTTGATATATACCAGGATAGGAAAAAAATACCTGAGGTAGATCACCATTGTCTTTTCCTA